>NW_015159821.1:0-21096 GCF_001447785.1 Gekko japonicus
CTATTGCTCAGTGGAGAAATAAATGTTGGTGTCAGGGTCTTCTTCAGGGAGTGCTCCCTTCTCATTGGATGGCCAAAGTATTTGAGCTTCAGCTTCAGTCTCTGGCCTTCCAGGGAACAGTCTGGGTTGATTTCTTTTAGGATTTACTGATTCAAACTCTTTGCAGTCCAAGGGACTCTCAAGAGTCTTCTCCAGCACCAGTTAATGTTTGAACGCTGTTTTCCTGGAAGTAGTGTTGTTTATCAGGTCTCCATCTAAAGCTTTCAGTATATTAAGTAACATTATGGTACAACAGTTCAAAAAAGGAAAGGTCTAACTTACAATGCAGTGGTGTGGAAAAAACACAGACTCTATTTATTTGCTTGCTTTATTTATATCCCTCCTTTCTCCCCCATGGGGGCCCAAAGTCATTCTCCTCCATTATATCCTCACCATAGCCTTGTGAGGTAGGCTAGGCTGATGCTGTGGGACTCGCCCCCAAGGTCACCCTGCGAGTTTCCGTGGCATAAGTGGAGATTTGAACCTGAGTCTCCCAGATCCCAGTCCCGCATTTGGGGTGTATGCCAGTGTAGCTCTCCGTGTAGGAACATTGCAGTTCTGTGGAATGTTATCTGGTCATTCTTCTGCTTAAAAAATAGAAAAATTGAAGGCCTGTAAAAGTTTCCCTGGATCAGAGATTTCTGGAAAACTCAAGATGTCGCTCTCTACCCCAGTATTCCAATACATTTCCACCGTCTGGGGAAGGAAATTATCTTGATCATAAAAATTAGTTGTGTTTTTTCTGGGTTGCTTTTATGCTAGCAGAGTGAAATACAGAAATCGTTTTCACTCCGATTCAGAAATTAGGGAAGGGTATGATTATCATTTTTCATTAAAATTGGGAGTGTTATTACTGTTCCGGAAAATTGTACTGAGGAAAAAAAATTCTGTTTTAATAAGTATCTGAATGGTACTCTCCAGTTCAATGGAAACAGTAATCATGATCTTTCTAAGGGAAATTAAAACAATAATTTTGGAAGTGCCTCCCTGGCAGCCGGGAGGGGCCCCCCCAGCTCTGCTCCGTTGTTCTCTGCGGGCTTTGGACCTGGCCTCCGGACTCCGGGGCATTTGACCAGGTCTGCAATATCTGTTTGCATACCCCTATTTTATACCTCAGCTACTTTTCACTTGCAAAAAATTCTGCAAAGTAGTAAACAGTCTTTTGTGAATGTTTGTAAACAATGTACACATAACAAAGCCCCCAAAGTTGGGAGGGGGGACACGACACTGGGCAGGAATGAGTCCCTTTAGGCAGCACAAAGGCTGTTCTAAAAAGGGCATTTATTTTGGAAATGTTCTGAGCGAGCTAAAAACCGTCATTAAACAACACAGTGATAAACGGAAAGACACCCATGAATTAACGATCCCCAAGACAGAAAGCAACCGCCCAGCAGGCTAAAAAAATAAGAATTGGAAAGCAAACCCACCCTCACTTGTGGGGTGGGAGAGGGGAGGAGACATACTAAAGACATAAAAGCAACAATTTGTTTTATTAGGAACATGAAATACATCAAATTATTTTTTTTCAAAACAAAGATTTTGGAAATGCATAACAGCAGAACTTCCTAAGGTGTAAGAAAAGAACACAAAAGAAAAAAAGGTTGAGAATTTGTATGTAGGGCTCCAGAAACACAGTGAATTGGACAACACTTACAGGAAACCTTACACCACTGCAAAAATTGAGGATTTTTTGGGGGATGTTAATACACAGTGGGTGCGTTCAGACGGGGCGTTTCTGCCGGCATAAACTGCACCAGTTGGAACCGGTGCAGTTTATGCCGGCAGAAACGCGATCAGACTCGCCCTCCTGTCTGCGGAGCCCTCCGGTGGATGCCCGCTCACACGCTGCGGACATCGGCGTTTTTTTTAAAAGGACTGTTTGAGCATGCGCACAGGCAGCCATTCAGAGAATGGCGATTTTTGCGCATGCTCAACCCCCCCCTTACATTTAAACTTTAAAGGTAAACGGCTTTGTAACGGTTAGGGACGGGAGGCAGATGTTCGCCATGTGAACGCCGGTAAGTACACCGGTTGGAATCGTCACCTATTCCGTTACAAATGCCACGTCTGAACGCACCCCATGTTTGCCAGAAACTGATGAGTTCCTTGGTAAGGTAATAACACTGCAATAAGTTATGAAACCCGATAAACACTTTCTCTCTCCCCCCCCCCTAGTTATAATAAAAACTGTAGGCATGTTGGAATTAATGGAAGTTATCAATTTGTGCTTGGTTGGTGATAATTTGCAAAGAATGTTAAACCCAATCCCTACAGAGTTCTGAAATGTGTGAACTCATAGATTAAAGGGTTGGATTTTGTGTTGGGTGTAAGGATCAAGGATCCTTTCCCTTGTCTCCCCCCACCGAGAAGTCTTTTTCAGCTCAGGGAAAATTGATTCCTGGGGTCTTGGGATTTATGTGAACAAACAGCCACACAACCTGTGGGGCTGCTGTAGGGAAGGGAAAGGAAGCGACATTGTCCTTTCCTGTCCGTGCAGACCTGGGACCCGCATGGCTCTTATTCTGCACACATTCCAACTTCCCTCCAGTACTGATGTTGAGAAAGACTTGTCCGTAGCTCACATCTTGCACTGTTTAATCCTTCATCGCATGTAATCTTGATAGCTGATGCTTCAGAATGTGGCGTGTTGTGTACTGCCTCTTTAAGAGACTAACCCAGGAGGCAGGCAGGAGAATTGAAGACCCAACAGAGTCACTTTCTCTGCTAGTGGGCTGCAAGAATGCTGGGCCTACAGGACCATCCTGGGCCTCGTGGACAACAAACACACAGAGGGACTTTCCCTGTGAAACATCCTCTGTTTGGAATCTCAGTGGCACAGTTCGAGACCCGAGTGCCGCGTGACGGAGTGAGCTCCCGTCTCTGGCCCCAACTGCCAACCTAGCAGTTCGAAAACAAGAAATGGCAAGATCACGGAGGAGTATTTGGACAGTGCTGGCTCTTTGGCTTGGAAACAGAGATGAGCACTGCCCCCTAGAGTCAGATTCGACTAGCTTTTGAGCAAGGGAAACCTTTACCGTTTACATATTCCTGGATTGACTCAATCAAGGAAGCCATGGGGCCCTCCGTTTCAGAGACCTGAGCGAGGCTGTTGATGATGGGATCTTTTGGAGGTCATTAATTCACAGGGTCACCATAGGCCGGAGGTGACTGGACAGCATTGAGAGACAGACAGACAGACATTCCAGGGGTGGTTGTGCCTTACTCTGATGATGTGCCGAGCATGGCCCCCACAGAGGAGTAACTCATGGGTTGACTCCAGAAAGTTCTGCGTCGGTTTGATCTTTCAGGCATCACAGTTAAGAAAGAGCAATGCCAGCCTGGAGTTTCCACTAGCACCTTTCTGGGATACTCGAACCACACAGCTGGGATTCACCCAACACAGGGTAGTAAAGTAAGGGCAAGACATCTTGTCCCGAGACCCAAATGCAGGGAAGATCTTCAAGCATTTCTGGGACTCCTAAATTTTTTACCACACTTCCTTAAACAAAAAACAAGCCACTCACTATAGTAGAATCCCTTCATTGCTTGTGAGCTAAAGGTGCTCCGCAGAAATACACTCACATGAAGCAGTGTTTTGGACTGTGAAGAAGCCTCTGATTAATGACTCTGTTCTTGTTCACTCCAATGAGCACAGTCGGTCCACTACATGTGACACCTCCCCATTTGGAGTTGGGGCCGTCCTCCATCACATACTACTGGAAGGGCACCATTTGCCCAGATTTATAAAGACGTTTTGGCTATTGTGGCAGGAGTTTGAAAAATACAAAATTGGGTGTATGGCCATTCTTTTAGACCACAAGCGGCGTCTTGGGAATTCCACTCAAGACAAGCCAGTGCCTCTCCTTCTCTCTCCCCACATGCAATGCTGGAGTACTCTGCTGAATGGGAAAGCAATTGCAGATGCAGATGCATTAAGCCACCTCCCGCTAGAGATGCCTGACTATTACGCCACCCCTTCACCAGCGGTGGTCCTCATGCTCGACTATCAGTGCCAGGATCCCCTCTTCAGACTGTGCAGGTGGCCAGGGTGATGATGTCCAAAGAGCCTACCTTGGCAGGTGTTCTCAACTGGCTCTTTGTTCTGTGTTCTGTGGGCCTGAAATGGCTGGCTGAAAGTATTGAGGCAGTTTTCATCTCATCAGTACGAATTTTCAACTGAAATGGGTTGTCTGTTATGGGGAAACAGAGTGGATGGTACAGACAAAAACAGATGCTTCCAAAGGATAATTTCTGGGGACTGGGCAACAAGAATGGCAAGAAGAACCTTTCTTCACACAGCGTGTTGCAGCCATGCCCTACAACTGGGTCTGGCCCAGCTGAGTTGCTTATGGGACTTTATTGTCTCAGGACACACCTAGATCACGTCCACTGTGACTTTGCAAGAGAGTGGCTGTGAAAGAATAAACAGGATCATAGAATCATAGAGTTGGAAGGAACCTCCGGAGTCATCTAGTCCAACCCCCTGCACAATGCAGGGAATTCTCAAATACCTCCCTCCCACCCCCAGTGACTCCTGCTCCATGCCCAGAAAATGACAAAATCCTCCAGGATCTCCAGGCCAGTTTGCTTCCTGACCCCAAAGTGGCAATCAGCATTTCCCTGGGCATGTAAGAAGTGCCACAAGACCTAAGCACTGAGACAACCCTTCCTGCCCTCCCCCTCATGATCTGCCTAATTTCACAGAATCAACATTGCCATGGCAGCGAGTCAAGCGAGCAAGTGAGCAGAGGCTGGGCCGGCAAGCACGGAGGCGGGGCGATGCAGCAGGCCGGAGCCAATTGGACAGAGGCCGGCAGCGAGCACGCGCTGACGTGTGCTTGGCCCAGGCCCGGGAGGAGTCGCAACGACCAAGGAAAACCTGCGGCAGGAAACGCCGTCGCCGGACTGAGAAAGACCTCCCGCAGGAAAGATTACAAAAACGAAAGACTCCACCATAGGGTGCCTGCTAGGTTAGTCACTTCCGCATTGTATGTGTGTGGCCTTAGATTAGGAATGGTATCAACTGTATGATGTAAACCGCTCAGAGCCCTTAGGGGGTGAGCGGTATATAAATTGAAGGAATAAATAAAATCTAGCCTTTGTTTGAAAACCTCCAAAGGAGAGCCCACCACCTCCTGAGGAAGCCTATTCCACTGAGGAACCACTCTTAAGTGTCAGGAAGTTCTTCCTCATGTTTAGCCAAAAACTCTTGATTTAATTTCAACCTGTTGGTTCTGGTCCGACCTTCTGGGGCAGCAGTAAACAACTCCACACCATCCTCTAGATGACAGCCTTTCAAGCACTTGAAGATGGTGATCATCTCAGTCATCTCCTCTCCAGGCTAAATATACCCAGCTCCTTCAATGTTTCCTCATAGGACTTGGTCTCCAGACCCCCATCATCTTCATTGCCCTCCTCTGGATGCGTTCCAGCTTGTCTATATCCTTCTTAAATTGTGGTGTCCAAAACTGAACACAATACTCTAGGTGAAGTCTAACCAAAGCAGAGTAAAGCAATACTATCACTTTGTGTGATCTGGACACTATGCTTCTGTTGATACAGTCCAAAATAGCATTTGCCTTTTAGCTACCGAATCACACTGCTGACTCATGTTCAATGTATGGTCTACTAAGACCCCTAGATCCTTTTTGCACATACTACTGCCAAGACAAGTCTCCCCCATGGTATAATTATGCACTTGATTTTTCCTGCCTAATGCAGAACTTTACATTTATCCCCATTGAAATTCATTTTATTTGTTTTAGCCCAGTATTCCATTTTGTATCCTGACTGTCTTCTACTGTATATGCAACTCCTCCCAATTTAGGATCATTTGCAACTTTAATAAGCATTCCCTCCATTCCTTCATCCAAATCATTGATAAAAATGTTGAACAAAACAGGTTCCCGGACAGATCTTTGAGGCACTCTACTTGTCAGTCCTCTCCAAGAAGATGAGGAGCCATTCACAAGCACTCTTTGGGTGCGATCTGTCAACCAGTTATAGATCCACCTAACAGTCATAGGATCCACCAATATTATGTGGAACCTTATCAAAATCCTTACTGAAATCAAGATAGACTGTCTACAGCAAGATAGACTGTTCCAGCAAGGTAGTAACTTTCTTTAAAAAAAGAGACAAGGTTAGTCTGACATGACTTGTTCTTGAGAAACCCATGCTGGCTCTTAGTAATCACAGTCATCCTTTCTAAATATTCAAGGACTGACTGATGATTTGTTTTAAAACTTTTCTAGGTATAGACGGGTCGGTAGTTACCTGGATCCTCCTTTTCCCCCTTGAAGATGGAGACAACATTTGTCCTCCAGTCTTCTGGCACTTCACTTCTCCTCCAAGAATTCTCAAAAATAATGAACAGAGGCTCAGAAATGATATCCACGAGTTCTTTTAGTACCCTTGGATGCAGTACATCTGGCCCTGAGGACTTCGTTTCGTTTAAAGAAAGTAGGTATTTATGCACTACCCCTATGCTGATCCTAGGCTTCAGCTCCCTTCCCTTATCATGTGTTCTGTTTTTGCCATGTTGTGGCAAGAGAAGACTGAGGAAAAGTAGGAATTGAGCAGTTCTGCCCTCTCTTCGTCACCTGTTACAATTTCACTTTCCTGTCCCCACAAAGGGCCTACCATGTCCTTCCTCTTTTTCTTACTTCGAACATAAGAAAAGGAGCTGTACTCTGCTTTGTCATCTAGGCATCTACATGTACTTTCCTTAGGAAGCTGTGTTGGCTCGGAGTTATGGACCTGGTTCACAGTGGGTTTCATCTACAACCGTGGAAGTCACAGGGCCTGTCTCATATAAAGGGCATATTGCGGATAGACAGTAACAGAGACATCATGTGGCCCAGCTGGTTGGTCACAGTGACACGTCTATTTCTTCAGATAAAACTTCTAAAGAAATAATCCCACGGACGTCATGCTCTGAGTCAGTTGAAGGATGCTATTCTGGCCCTGTCAATGGGGATTGAGGTGAGAATTTCTTACGTGTGGTGGGTTTAAATGTTCCTGTGACCCACACATTGTGTGAGCAATGGTGATGCCCTTACTCAGGCAAAAGAGTATAGCCAGGAACTGGCAGACAAACTATCTATGAGATTACGCTTCCTTAAACAAAACTAGCAAGGTTAAATATATTGGGCTCTCAGCCAGCCAGGCGCACTTGGCTAGAGCTTAAACAATACACTAAATACTTCTAAACACTTCTAAATAACAGATAAAGGTTAGTCAGACAGACAGAAATTTCCCCAGCCCCATCGAGAAGTTCTCTGGCAGAAGATTGGCCCCTCAGGAGTCTGAGTGACGAAAGAAAAGGACCCACATTTATACACAAAGGATCAATCGATTTGGCAATCTTATTATTTGTGTAAATTACGTTCATTGACACTTCTGCTTTGATTTTGGTGAGACCTTCCTGCGCAGAGGACGTCTCAATACATTCCAAAGTTTTACAATGTCAAAATATCTCAATTACAGCTAACACAGGATGACACTTCAAATCTTGAGTTACATCTATAGGTTTGTTTTTCTTCTCTCTGATGTGCAAAATGTTCCTTTCTTCAGGGCTCATGAGATAAACCAGATCAGTGCTTATCAGAGGGTGAGAACAGCTTACATCCTAGGATGTCATTATGTTTGCAAATGAAATGGTCTTCTCTGGCCAGATGCCTGACCTATTGTAAATGTAAATTACCTTGAATGGCCCAAACTTAACGCCTAGTGACCATTTGGTTGTTACCTCCTTATGGGAAAGAATGTGGGTCTGTTTCTAACTACGTGACTCTGTGGAATCTTGTGAGCAAAAATTCTACTTTGTGAGCTACTGGCATTAAAGTTGTGAGCGAGCGATTTGGCTACTGTATAAATTAGTTTGCTCTGGAGCCATCCTTCCTGAACTAAGACAAAAATCTGTGAGCTGGAAGCTAAAAAACTGTGAGCTAGCTCACACTAACTCAGCTTAGAGGGAACACTGGTCACAAGCTCTGGCACAGCTGTTCTTGAAAGAGCAGTTTGTGTCAGAGTTCTCTCAGCCCCACCCACCTCACAGGGTGTCTGTTGTGGGGAGGGGAAGGAAAAAGGAGTTTGTAAGCCGCTCTGAGACTCCAAGTGAAGGGTGGGGTATAAATCCAATCTCTTCTTCTTGTTCTGAAGTGCGTGTGGGGGGGCACTTCAGGGGTCTGGTTTTGTCTCCATATGCTAGATAAGCATATGGAGCAGAGGTCCATCAGTGGCTATTAGCCACAAGGTATAGATAGGGACTCTGGGGCAAGTGATGCTCTGTCATCTTGGTGCTGGGGGGGGGGTCAACAGTGCGAGGGCTTCTAATGTCCTGGCCCCACTGGCGGACTTCCTGATGTCACTGGTATTTCTGGCCACTGTGTGATACAGAGTGTTGGACTGGATGGGCCTTTGGCCTGATCCAACATTGGCATCTCTTATGTTCTTATGTTCTTAAATCATAGAATCATAGAATGTAGAGTTGAAAGGGACCTTGCAGGTCATCTAGTCCAACCCCCTGCACTCTGCAGGGCTAAAGATGGGCTAAAGACAAAGGAAAGAAGTGCATTTTGGGAGTTTGGCTCTACTGTGTGCTTTTGCTGCTCAAACTGTCAGCTAACACAAGAGACTAAAATACATATATTTAGTTTCTACCCAAATGTTTCGTTTCTGTTAAAAAGTTTTCAGTTTTCTGATCCAACCCAAAATTTCCTACAACAGGGATTCCTCTCCATCACTGAGACGTGACAGCCATGTCAGTGAGTTACCTGTGGAGGAGGCTTCCTCTGCTGAGTCTACCCTTGAATAAAGCTCCAAGGGAAGACCACAGGGGCAGAGGGGACATCCAGTCTGGATGGCTGACTTCTATCGAGGGAGGAGGGCTGTTGTGTCCTGCATCTTTACGAGGCTGACTCAGAAGGCCTCAGTGCAAGCAGGAGAGTAGGAGGAACATAGTATCACTTCCCTGCTTAGTGGGCTGCAGGAATCCTGGGCCTACGCAAACTGTTCAGAGGCTGCGACAATCCTGGGCCTAGTGGACAAGAAACAGCTTTTAATCAGCTATTGTTATATTTTAACAGTCTGGGACCCTTATAGCTATGTGACTGCCTCTCCCATTACGACCTCCTGCATGCTCTTCGGTCGTCGTCCAGGGGCCTCTTGCAGGTGCCTGGCCCCAGAGTGGCTCGGTTAGCTGTTAGCAGGGGAAGGGCCTTCTCGGTTGTGGCCCCGCCCCTGTGGAAGACACTCTCGGGTGACACCCGTGCCCTGCTGGGCTTCCTTAGTTTCCACAGGGCATGCAAGGTCGAATTGTTATGGTTGGCCTTTGGAGGGTAAGCACATGTTTGGGCTGTTTTTATTATGGTGATAGCCACATGTATTAATAGTTTACTATTTTAATGTTTACATTCATTACTTATTTTATGCTATTTTTACCTTATTAGTTTTAATGTTGTAAATTGCCTCAAGACCATTTGGGTGAGTGGTGTGACTACAAAAAAAATCAAATAAATATATATATTTTTTCTGAACCAAGTTGTCTGCCTGCCCTGGAGTTTCAGTGTTAATAAAGAAATAAGTTAAGGAAACTGTGTGCTTGTTATTGCTGCGCTATACACTATGGAGCGGGAGCTGGGCTCACCCTACATTGTGATCCTGGTGTAGAACAGACTGTCGCATTTGCTTCAAGAACACCTATGAAGGCTGGAAGGAAATACTCGGCCATTGAAGAGGAAGCACTTGTTTGTGCCTGAGCTACAGACTGTGCATGATGGATCGTGGCCACTTGGCAACATGGCTAACTAGAAACAGACTGGGACAAGCAGGGAATCATATGGCTGCGTGGTGCAGATAGGGTCACTGTAACGATTCCATGTTTTACTGTGTGTGTGTGTGTTTAAAAGTTGGTTGGCATGGCTGTGTGGGACAATCTAGAATGCTGAAACAGGCAAGTTGTGTGATTGGTGAGTGACAGAGAGGGGAGGGGTTTTGGAATGGATGCTGGGTGGATGATTTGAATGTATCTGGTGTGTCTGTTAGGTATGACAGTTGATGAAGACAGGCAGTCTGTAAAAGTATGGTATGAGAGAGAGTTAAGTTAAGTGCTGTCTCTGAGGGAAGGAGACTCAATCCCTGTGTGGGAAAGATTTGGTTCTATGTAGTAAAGGAGTTAAACAGTCTGTTCATTTTAAAGTCTGATGAGAGAGAAGACTTTTGTGTGTTATGGAAAGTTAAAGCATAAAGAAACAGTAACCATATATGGCATAAGGAAATATTAGTTACAGAGTGACATGCTCAGATCCCTGTCAGCCAAAGAGCAGACCTTATGTGAGACATAAAGCAAGAGTTAAGAATATTCACAGTACCAGTTACCTCGTACTACTATATTATTTACAAGTTATTTGAATAAATATACTTTATTTCAAGATACAAGTTCTGAAAGAAATCCTTTCTCAGGACCACATAGTTCCTCGAGACGCCTAGACCCCGGGCTACAATACCAACCCAGAAGAAGAAATATATTAGTATAAAGGTGTGGAAAGCCTTAAATTTTCCTGGTGGCGGCGAGAGTACCCTGAGAGCAATACATAAAGAACTTTTAAAGTAAAACTAGACCTCCCCAAATAAGAGGTCGTCACAGTCACCCTCCCTTAATTGCCTCTTTTGTTTGGATAAAATTGGCACGCCAACCATCAAGAGACTGGATCTAAAATATAGATGACCAGAAGCAGACGGCCACCTCTGAGGACTAGAGAACATTTTATGTAATTGTATAGAAATATTGATTTCTAAAAATCCATGCCTTCTCCTGTGATGTCTTTCTGATAACATGCTGTGTCTTGTTTCCTGTTGAAGCCAAATGGCCTGTCCATTTGGCCAGAGAAACTTTATAACCATGCCATATAACCACACATTCTTTCACACCTCTAAAGGAAGAGGCAGACCCGATGGCCCCTGCCTCTGCCTCACATGCGACAAGTCACGTATGAAATGAAGTAGCTGGAAGCTGGATCACCTGACTGCAGGAGGAGTCTCCGAACTTCTAGCCATTCCTGTGTTGCAGCTATGGCAACCAACAATTGGACACACCTATGTCCACTCATGATTGGTATCAGTTCTGAAACCAGAGAGGGTTTAGACCATCTCGTGGGTTGTTTAATGTACTGCTAAAATATAAGATTCCCGCCCATCCCTGGACTGGCTTGGGTGGGCTAATCCTGTACATGGTGGCAGCGGTGGGATCTATGAACTGGAATTCAGTTGCAAAAATCGTGGGTGCATTACCCTGTGTGCAGAGCATGCATTAGACTGTAAGAAAAGTTTTGTTATTTTAAAAAGTTTTGGCTAGGAAATTGGACATGGCTAAGGGAGGTGAACATTGCTCCCTGGAGGAAGAGGTGTTTCTCAGCAACATTGCTGAAGTGCGGAACCAGGATGAGTTCTGGGTTGCTAACTCCTGGAATCCCCAATCTGGAGATTGGCAACGGAGGGCCTCTGAGCTGACCCGTGCTGAAGGCATTCACGGAGATTGGAGGGCAGAGAATTCTCCACGCTTGGAGCTGTCCACGAGATCCCTGGAGAAGAGGTGCTGAACCTTCTGCCCAGCGACGTTTGCCTGTCGTCTGATGCTGTTGCTGCCTTGGGGAGAAGTCATCTACTCCAGAGGAGGCAGCTGTATTTGCACACAGCCTGCGTGAGCAACGGGAGAGGAGCATTGGGAGATCTACTCCCCCAAGTGCAGACAAGCCTTTCCCCAAAGCCACAGCCAACACACACCAGCGGAGAAGAGGAAATCTACTCCTGCTTTGCCTGTGAAGTGTGGATGAGTGCTAATCTACACACCATGGACGTGCAGCTTGTCCTGTGTGGCAAGCAAGAAGAGAGAAGCCTTCACCCTGCCATGTCATCCATGCCTGAACTCTGGCGATCAGCATTGCAGCTGTTGTGGACAAAGGGTAAATTGGACTGGGGAGGGTAAACAGTTTTTCTTCTGAACTTCAGATAAACCATGCTAACGTATGAGTTGTTGTTCAGGGGCTGGGATAGCCTCTGTGTCTGTCTCTGTGTGTCTCTGTGTGTGCTCCCTAGGGCCTAGTGAACCTGAGCTGAAGCTTGGCTGGAAAGGTTCTGTGGCTCCCATGGGAGTGCGATGATCTCAGAGGGTGGGGGGAGTAGGCTTGTCCCTGCAAAATCCTACACTGGACGCTATCCAAGGTTCTGAAACCCCCTTCTCAGAGAGAGAGAGGGGAAGACGCAATGATTTTTCTAAAGTGCAAGGTTTTTGAGCTGATCTAAACCTTGGGAAATGCTGACTACAGTTGATGTGTGTTGTAGGGACTTTGTGGGGGGGAATGCAGTGGTGATCCATGAGTCATGCGCCGCCAAGGTCCTAATAGGGACACATTGGTCTATAAGTGTGTATGTGGGAGTGGGTTGGGATGCCAGACTTGGCCAGCCCTGCTACGGTTTGCTGGGAGAGCTGGATCCCTCGTTACACTCCAGTCCCCTGCTGATGTGACCTCTTATGAGGCCTGGAGAAGCCAAAATGTTTCTCATAGTAAAAGAATTTGATGCGGATGCATTGTCTAGAATTTACTGTGCTGTAGCCCTAGCATATACTGTTGCTTGAATAGTCTAACCTGTTTATTTGCTTTCTGTAAATATGAGCTGTATTTTGACTTGTTCTTCCTTCTGTAAACTGGAAAAATATCTTTGTAAGCTTGTGCCTGGAGTTTGAAGATAAGAACTCCATGGAAGTGAAATGGGTTTTGTTTTCTGTGCATTGTTTTTTGTTTTCTGTGCATTGTTGCTGTATTCCCATGTAATGATGTATCCTGTAAGTGTCTATTGACTCTGTTTGTGTTACTTAGTGTAGCCTCACACATATACATGTCCCTGAGGAGTAGATCAGATGAAAATTGGGGTATCTACCCCAAATTTCCATCTTTAGGGGGAGGGTGTATAGAAATATTGATTTCTAAAAATCCATGCCTTCTCCTGTGATGTCTTTCTGATAACATGCTGTGTCTTGTTTCCTGTTGAAGCCAAATGGCCTGTCCATTTGGCCAGAGAAACTTTATAACCATGCCATATAACCACACATTCTTTCACACCTCTAAGGGAAGAGGCAGACCTGATGGCCCCTGCCTCTGCCTCACATGCGACAAGTCACGTATGAAATGAAGTAGCTGGAAGCTGGATCACCTGACTGCAGGAGGAGTCTCCAAACTTCTATATGTACAGGATTAGCCCACCCAAGCCAGTCCAGGGATGGGCGGGAATCTTGTATTTTAGCAGTACATTAAACAACAACCCACGAGATGGTCTAAACCCTCTCTGGTTTCAGAACAATATGCCACCAGAACCTCTACATTAGTCCCCCCCCCCAACCTGAGATTAGAGGTTCAAACTCTCAGTTGGTATCTGGAACTTAACACCTTAGCAACTCACTCAGAGATGCACACTTTTACTCTTACAAAGGTAGCTTAAATGGTGAGCAGAAGGCTACAAGATTTAGGCTTGGAACTCAGGTACAACATCAGAGACCATTTAACAATCAGAATAATTTTTATTCAATACAGAGCATAGCATAGACTACCAGAGTTTACAAAATAACCAACCTAAGGCGATTTGCCTTAACTACACAGTAAAAGATACATATTTACCAAGTTCAGGAATATCCAACAGTCCAAGGGATTTTCAAGGGAAAATCCACCTTTGCACTCCGTGTGCTTTAAGTCACAAAGCAGTCCTTTGTCTCTTCAAAGGACAGCATTTCCAGGTGCAATAAACAAGCAGAGAAAACAGGTGCAGAGAGCAAGAGAAGAGGAGAGCAAGCCAGCTCTCTCATTGGGATCAAACAATTATAGTCCAATTCCAGTCATGATCAGCCGTGGCCATGCAGCCAATCATGAGTGGACATAGGTGTGTCCAATTGTTGGTTGCCATAGCTGCAACACAGGAATGGCTAGAAGTTTGGAGACTTCTATACAGTAATGTTGGAGACTGGTCTTTAAGTGATTGGCCTAGCTTTATTAGCTGTAATGGCCTGTGCACGGGACTGATGCACACAGAAACTGCAGTGGAAAAAACCTGGGCTGCGGCTGATGCTGCTAGGCAAGCGATCTTAAGTCGGGGAAGCACCAGCAGGTGGCAGCCTGAGGGTTGCAACTGGTGCACTGGGGACATAAGAACATAAGAGACGCCAATGTTGGATTACACCAAAGGTCCATCCAGTCCAACACTCTGTATCACACAGTGGCCAAAAATACCAGGTGCCATCAGGAGGTCCACCAGTGGGGCCAGGACATTAGAAGCCCTCCCACTGTTGACCCCCCCAAGCACCAAAAAGACAGAGAATCACTTGCCCCAGAGCCCCTATCGCAGGGAGCGGTGGCGCAGGCAATACGATGCCTGCGGTTAACATCTGTAGCGAACAGCCATAAAGACTGTTCGAATCCCCACCGCAGCCGGGTTGAGTCCCCGGCCCCCGGCCCAGCTCCCGCTAACCCAGCGGCTTTAATAACAACAGAGGAATGGGTACCTGCCCTAGGTGGCAGGGGGCACCCTCCTCCTGCCTCTGTGCTGGGAAGGCGATCGGCAGCGGCGAGGAAAAAGGAGAGATGGCAGCAGTGACAGCGAGAAAGAAATGGCGGTGGAGAGCGACCCAGGAAGGCAGCGGCCGGACCGAGCGGAGTTGGAGCCGGAGCAACGCGATGACGCGGGACGCAGCGTGGCAGAAGCCGTTGGGACGTTGGCTGCAAAGCTGCGCCCGAGACGCGGCGCTCCGAAGGAGAGGACATCAAAGGAAAAAGCCTGCTTGACTCTGGCCAACAGCCATCCAGATAGCGGGAAAAACCACGAAGCTGCCGGAGCAGAAAGACTATGCCGTAAAAAGGGTGCTGGTAGGATATCCCTTCCCCTCACTGCATTGTGGCCCTAGATAGGCATCAACTACATTGTTGTAGTACTCTGTGAACCAAACTGAGACCCATTAGGGGTCATGGGTGGTATATAAATCACATGTAAATAAATAAAATAAAATCTATGCCTTGTGGCTAATAGCCACTGATGGACCTCTGCTCCATATGCTTCCCTTTTGAAGCCGTCCATGCTTGTAGCTGCCACCACCTCCTGTGGCAGTGAATTCCATGTGTTAATCACTCTTTGGGTGAAGAAGGACTTCCTTTTATCCGTTCTAACCCAACCACTCAGCAATTTCATTGAGTGCCCACAAGGAGTTCTTGTATTGTGAGAAAGGGAGAAAAGTACCTCTTTCTCTACCTGCTCTATCCCACGCATAATCTTATAAACCGCGATCATGTCTCCCTTCAGTCGTCGTTTTTCCAAGCTAAAGAGCCCTAAGCACTTTAACCTTTCCTCATAGGGAAAGTGTTCCAACCCTTTGATCATTCTAGTTGCCCTTTTCTGCACTTTTTCCAAAGCTATAATATCCTTTGTAAGGTGTGGTGACCAGAACTGCACACAGTATTCCAAATGAGGTTGCACCATTGATTTATATAGGGGCATTATGATATTGGCTGATCTGTTTTCAATACCCTTCCTAATAATCCCCAGCATAGCATTGGCCTTCTTTATTGCAGTCACACACTGTCTCGACATTTTCAGTGAGTTATCTACTACAACTCCAAGATCTCTCTCTTGATCAGTCTCTGCCAGTTCAGACCCCATCAACGTGTATTTATAGTTAGGATTTTTGGCTCCAATGTGCATCACCTTGCACTTGGCCACATTGAACCCCATTTGCCATGTTGACGCCCACTCGCCCAAAATTGACAGATCCCTTTGGAGTGCCTCACAATCCTCACTGGTTTTCACCACCCTGAACAACTTTGTATCATCCGCAAATTTAGCCACTTCACTGCTTACTCCCAACTCCAAATAATTAACGAACAAGTTAAAAAGCAGTGGACCAAGTACTGATCCCTGCGGTACCCCACTGCGTACCCCCCTCCACTGAGAATCTTCCCTTAAAGAACCCATGCTGAGTGTGCCTCAGTAGGTTTTGTTCATCTATGTGCCTACTAATTCTTTCCTTAATAATGGTTTCCACCAATTTACCCGGTATCGATGTCAGACTGACTGGCCTGTAATTTCCCGGATTTCCTTTCGAACCCTTTTTAAAGATGGGAGTGACATTAGCTACCTTCCAGTCTTCAGGAATGGAGACAAAGTTTATGGAAAGATTACATATTTTTGTCCGGAGATCCACAAGTTCACATTTGGATGTATGCTATCTGGGCCTGGTGATTTATCAGTTTTTGAGTTGTCTATCAGTTTTAGAACCTCCTCTCTCGTCACCTCAATCTGACTCAGGTCTTTCAACACCCCTCCCAAAATCAGCGGTTCTGGAGTGGGCAAGCACTTCTCATCTTCCACAGTGAAGACGGAGGCAAAAAATGCATTTAGCTTCTCAGCCATTTCCCTATCATCCTTCAGTACTCCTTTTACCCCTTGGTCATGCAAGGGCCCCACTGCCTCCCTGGCTGGTTTCCTGCTTCTAATGTATTTGAAGAAAGTTTTATTGTTTGTCTTTACATTTTTTGCTATATGCTCCTCATATTCCCTTTTTGCCTGCCTGACCACAGACTTGCATTTTATTTGCCTTAGCCTGTGTTCCATTTTATCAGCCTCTGTGACTAGCTTTCCACTGCTTAAAGGAATCCTTTTTACCTTTTACAGCTTCCATTACTTTGTTTGTTAACCATGCAGGCTTTTTCCTATACCTATTTGTGCCTTTCCTAAACCTGTGGAATATATTTTTTCTGAGCTTCTAGGATCGTAGTTTTAAATAGTTTCCAAACTTCCCCAATGGTTTTTGACCCTTTCTACTTTTCCTTTCAGTTTCCTCCCCACATGTCCCCTCATTTGGGACATTTGGGCGGAGATGGTCCTTTAAGTCTGCGAGCCCTAGGCAATGAAGGGATGTAAGTTAAATGAATTTTAAGTTAAAGCAACTTAAAGTGGACTCAGAAACAAACTGGCGGCCAGAGTAGCTGTTTTAAGAGGGGTGAGAGATTTTCCCATTGGCTAGCCCCTGACAACAACCTGTCTGCTACTTTCTGAACCAGCTACAGTTTCTGGGTTATGTTCAAGGGCAACCCAACACGGAGTGTGTCACAGTAATGCAACCCCAAGGTCACAAGAGCCTGGGGGAGCACATCCAGATCAGCTGGGTCTTGAGGAAGGGCAGGGCCAGAAAATCTGCTTTCCAGCAATGGAGTTTGAAGCACTGCCTGCTGGGAAACTGAGTTGGGTGGGATAGCTGATGGAAAGCACTCTGGGCCACTGTGCCCATCTGCGTTTCAAACAGTGAGGCTGGGTCTACGAGAGCCCCCAGACTCTTAAATTACTCTGCAGATGCCAACTACACTCCATTCACTGTAAGCGGATCCAGTCCCCCTACAGCATCAACTTTCCCAATCCACATCACCTCTGTTTTATCAGGATTCAGCTTGTTCTGCCTTAGCCACCTGCACTCAGACTCAAAGCCCATTTCAGAGCAAAGACAGAAATACCTGGAGTCTTGGATAATGAACATGAGAACATAATCAGGGTTTGATGTCACCTACATAAGAACATAAGCGATGCCAAAGGTCCATCCAGTCCAACACTCTGTGTCATACAGTGGCCAGAAATACCAGGGGCCATCAGGAGGTCCACCAGTGGGGCCAGGACATTAGAAGCCCCCCAAGCACCAAGAAGACAGAGCATCCCTTGCCCCAGAGCCCCTATCTATACCTTGTGGCTAATAGCCACTGATGGACCTCTGCTCCATATGCTTATCTAATTCCTTTTTGAAGCCGTCCATGCTTGTAGCCACCACCACTTCCTGTGGCAGTGTATCGGTGACTCCCGACCCAAAGCACGGCTTTCCAGGAAAGGAGTACTGCCTGCTGGGAAATTGTATTAGCTGGATGGCAGAGTAGAGTTAAATTATTTTTTACTTATTTACGTTATAGTCTACCTTTCTTGTTGAAACTTAAGGCATATCACACAATGTCAGTGCAGGTGGCTTATTCCGCTGATTGCACTGACTGACACGGTGTAATCTGCCCTAAGGCTCAGTGCGAAAGGTGGACTATAATGTAAACAATTTTTTGAAATAAGACCATGGCATAAATCCAGGAGGCCAGATCAACCGAGTCCCGGTAGGGGGTCATCTTCCAAGTTAACCAAGATTGGAAGAAAACAAGAGTCAGCTGAGCTCCATCGCTAGTGGAGTGAATATGTAAGGGTTTTACATAAAGATTAAATTGCAAGGGGTGTAAGCTGGGCTCATTTCCTGCAGGAGCGCACAGGAGCGGAGCTCCGGCAGTAAAGAGCCCAGGGGGTGGGAACATGCAACAAGCCCGGCCCCCTGCTCCCAGCATCCCTCAATCATAACAAGAAGCAGCCAGGTAAGTTGCAGAGCTCCCCCCGGCCCCTCAGTCCAAGACAGTCCAGTGGCACCATCTCTGGTGGAGGCGGTATCAGGCTGGGCATTGGAACACCCTAGGCTGTTAGTCCTGGGTGATTTCAGCATCCATGCCGACGATGTGGCCTCCTCCCGGGTGGTGGACCTGGCTTCGTCTATGGTGGCGCTGGGACTCTCCCAATATGTAATGGCCTCCACTTACCAGGCTGGTCACACACTTGATTTGATCTTCACAGCAGGGGTTACAGTGGACCAGATTACTGCTATGGCAGTTCCATGGTCAGACCACCATGCCCTGGGGCCTCGAGTGAACTTGTCACCCCAACTCTGTTTGGACGGAGAGCAGATTTTGGCTCACCTGTGGAGCTGAATGGACCCACTGCGGCTTCAGATGGCTCTCCGGGATCCATTACCCCCTGGCAGCTCGCTAGATGAGCTTGTCGAGGACTGGCATAGCCGAGACTCAGCAGCCATTGACGAGATTGCTCCCAGACGCCCTCTACACCCTCACTCAAGGCTGGCTCCTTGGTATACCTAGGAGCTGAGGCTGATGAAGCGAAGGCTCAGATAGCTAGAGAGACAGTGGTGCCTGGCTCGCGATGAAGCGTCAAGAGCATCCTATTGAACGTTTATGAAGTCATATGAGATGGCAACCAAGGCTGTGAAGAGGGAGTTCTACGCAGCCACGATTGCGTCTGCAAGCTCGTGCCAGGCACAACTGTATAGAACAATTCGGTCTTTAACCACCCTGCCTCAGAGCAGACAAAATGTGAGGTAATTGGATATAGGCTGTGAGGCTTTTGCGAGCCATTTTGCAGACAAAGTCTTGTCGCTCCACCACAACCTCCCGACCACACTTGAGACAGTATGTGAACTCGAGGCCCCCTGCACCTTCTGGTCCCATTCTGGATTGTTTCGGGCCTCCCAGCCTAGAGGAAGTTGACAGACTGATCGCAGTGGTACGCCCAACCACATGCAGCCTTGATCCGTGCCCCTCCTGGCTAATTAAAGCTGGCTGCGAGGGGTTTCGCGGCACCCTTAGGGACATTATCAACAGGTCCCTTGTTGAGGGCCTATTCCCAGGGCCTCTCAAGGAAACGATGGTCCGCCCTCTCTTAAAAAAACCATCCCTGGATCCGGCTGAATTAGCCAACTATCGGCCAGTCTCCAATCTGCCCTATTTGGGCAAATTAATAGAGAGGGCGGTGGCGATACAGTTGTAGAGCTTTCTGGATGACACTTCCATGCTGGATCCCTTCCAGCCCGGCTTCCCCCGGGTCACGGGACGGAGACAGCACTGGTCGCCCTCACAGATTACCTCCGGAGGCATCTGGATCGGGGTGGGACGGTGCTGCTGCTGTTGTAGATCTGTCGGCGGCATTCGACATGGTCGATCATCAGCTGCTCGTCCACATGCAGCTGCTGGGTGTGACCTTGGGTCAGTCACAAGTTCTCTCAAGGGCAGTTCTTGAGAGAGCTCTCTTAGTCCCACCTACCTCATAGGGTGCCTGTTGCGGGGAAGGGAAGGGAAAGGGATTGTAAGCTGTCCTGAGGAAGTATGTTGACAAGCTCGAGCATGTCCAGAAGACGGCAACCAGGAAGGTGAGAGGGCTGGAATCCAAGTCTTATGAGGAAAGGCTGAATGAGTTGGGCATGTTTGGCCTGGGAAAGAGAAGGCTTAGAGGGGACAGGATTGCAGTCTTCAAGTATCTGAAGGGCTGTCCTGTGGAAGATGGAGCAGATCTATTCTCTCTTCCTCCGGATAGCAAGACTTGATCTAATGGGTGAAAATGACAAGGGAGTTGTTACCGGCTAAATTATTGGATGCAGTAAATAAGAAGCCTGGAGACCGACTGGTGGTAAAGGCAGAAAGTTTATAGTGCAGTAATGGTAACTATATACAGAGAATATACAAACTGTTGCACAGCATAACATACCTCGGATGGAGAGAGCTATGTCTCCCAATGTGGCTTATCAAGCCTATACATTATATACATCACACAGCCAATGAACACCAGGGCCTAAATACCCACTCCTAAATTACCACAAGGAGCAGCACCTGCTCGTTTAACACCTGGCTGTACCAGTGTTAGCCACTTAGCATGACAGCTAAGACTTAGGTACTTTAGATCACTCTGATCTACACATGCATGCAGTGACAGCTTGCTACCTCACTACATCTAGACATATAATCCAATACGCCTCCTAGGTAGTAAGTGTCACACCTAGCCTCTCTCTAAATACATTAAACTGTTCAGAGCACAAACATTTTGTCAGTACATCAGCAATATTACAAGTTGAATCACATTTAACAATTTTCACAAAACCATTATTAACATGCAATTGAACTGTTTTATATCTTATCAAGATGTGCTTGCTTCTAGATTTTGCTCCACAGTCTTCTGCCAAGCTCAGGGCAGCAGAGTTGTCACAGGACACCTGAATTGGAAGATCACAGTTTATTTTCAAATCTACTAACAATTGATACATCCATTCAAGTTGAATCATGGTATCATGCAATGCCGCGTATTCAGCTTCACACGAACTCGTGGCTATTAGAGATTGTTTCAATGACTTAAACATAACCACAGCATTGTCCAGCATAATTACCA
>NW_015159821.1:24051-50868 GCF_001447785.1 Gekko japonicus
GAACACCAGCTGGGCATCAGACAGGCTGAGTACGATGTTAGCCAGAGCCTTTTCATCTGAAGTTGTGTCTGCCGCAGACATGGGGCTTGCAGGAGGGTTGCGCACAAAACGCCAGAGACCTTCCCTCTTCAGGAACATTTCCATTTTTAAACTCCATGAGGAGTAGTTAGAGTCAGTTAGTTTGTCCATGAGGGCTACATTAGACTGCGCCATGGCGCCTTCACTGTCTGTAGCAGGAACCACAGGATTTACCTCCACAGGTCTCCTTTCTTCCTCAGTATCCGACAAAACTGCTGCCAGTTGATGAGTCAAGGTTGGTGCCTAGCAGCCAGCTTAGAACACCTTCCTCAAAATTTTCCCAATCAGGGTCACTCATCTACTCTCTGCTCCACCATCTGCAATTCCAGCTTAGAGCTTCCACTCACCAGTGCAGTCTACCGCCAGGCTGGGCCCATAACCCTATGGGATGCAGTAAATAAGAAGCCTGGAGACCGACTGGTGGTAAAGGCAGAAAGTTTATAGTGCAGTAATGGTAACTATATACAGAGAATATACAAACTGTTGCACAGCATAACATACCTCAGATGGAGAGAGCTATGTCTCCCAATGTGGCTTATCAAGCCTATACATTATATACATCACACAGCCAATGAACATCAGGGCCAACTAATTACCCACTCCTAACTACCACAAGGAGCAGCACCTGCTTGTTTAACACCTGGCTGCAACAGTGTTAGCCACTTAGCATGACAGCTAAGACTTAGGTACTTTAGATCACTCTGATCTACACATGCATGCAGTGACAGCTTGCTACCTCACTACATCTAGACATATAATCCAATATAAATATCAGGAGAAACTTCCTGACTGTAAGAGTGGCTGAGCAGCGGAACAGACTGCCTCGGGAGGTGGTGGATGCTCCGCTGGATGTTTTCAAGTGGAGGCTGGACGACCATCTTTTGGGTATGTTGTAGGGCTGTCTTTCAACTATGCTCCTGCAGAGTGCAGGGGGTTGGACTAGATGACCTGCAAGGTCCCTTCAAACTCTTAACATTCTGTGATTCCTTTGGGTAGTGAAGGGCGGGGTATAAATCCAATCTCCTCCTCCTCCTCTTAAACCCTTTTTTTTCCTGAGTCAGTCTGGTGTGCAGCAGGGGAGAGAAGGCCTGGAGTCTGAACAGAGGGGACTGCTAATTTCTCTGCAGGTGTGTGATGGGCCCAAACAGGGAGATATAGCAAATCAGAATTTCCTTTTTAGGAGATATTATGAAGTCCTGGAACTTCAGGGAGAGAACGGCTGGTTTCTTTGCAGGCCCAAGACAGGGAAATAAAGCGGCAGCAGCTGCCACCACAGGAGATGCTGAAGAGCACACAGAAGGAAGGAGCCGCCACCCTGCAGTTCTTTAGGATTTTGGGTTTGCTGTTCCCGGGCACCAGTTTTTAGGACCTGCCTTTGACCAGAGCACCCTTTCTGAAGGGCACTGAAGATCTTGTCTCTGCAAGTGTTGCTGTCTTCATAGCCGTTACGGTTGTTCTACCTCTAGTTGTAAAGTTGTTGGGCTTTTAATAAATGCTTACCTTGATGACTGTAATACCTGAGGCTTTTTCTTTTTGAAGCGATTTCATAATGGTGTGCCAAACCACAAGGGGGCTGCCATTATTGTCTTGAATCCCCCCCCCAAAACTCTTCTTTGAAAAAGACAATTGAAAAGAGCTCCATGCAGCCGGGATCCTGCCGGGTGACACTTAAGCAGGCCCTATCATGTGACGCAGACTTCTCCTGAAGAACCCCCTCCCCCCACCTGTGGACAGATTAGAGTATTCCTGATTTTCCCTCCCTCCAACGACTGACTCACCTTTCCCACCCCCAGTGGCAGGGAGACCAGACCATGCGGTAAGTACTGAGATGCTGTGGATGAGGAGGAGGCTGGAAGGGAGTGGTTGTGCCGAAATGCAAACTGGCTTTTCCGGGGTGCTTCCTTGCTCGCGTCCAGGATCCGGAGCAGTTGTGCTCAATGTTCCCTCTAAGCTGAGTTAGCGTGAGCCAGCTCACAGTTTTCTAGCTTCCGGCTCGCACGTTTTTTGTCTTCGCTCGGGAAGGACGTCTCCAGAGCAACATTAATTTGTGCAGCAGCCAAATCGCTCGCTCACAGCTTTAATGCCAGTAGCTCACGAAGTAGGATTTTTGCTCACATGACGCCACAGCTTAGAGGGAGAGCATTGGTTGTGCTTCGATAAGGAGTGGGCAAAGCGAACACGGGCCCTTTCCCCCTGCACTGGACCTGCGGCGTAGCTCACGGAGTGCCCCTCAGGGCATCTGATGAACTGAGCCCGGTTCGAGCCCTCGGCCTTTTCCCAGCGCACAGCAGTTTATCCTCCATTTGCAGGAGCACTGTGGGTTATGCTCTCCCCTCTCCCAGAAAGGACAAAAGCTGCGATGGCCACTGGTGAAGGGTGTAATAAAATCCTTTTATTGCATTTTGTGCAGACAGGAGTCTTGGAAAAAAACCACAGTAGAAGCTGAAAAGCGTCAACACAAGCAGTCAACAGAGGAGGAGCTGCAGCCCCATGGATATCTAGGGCATAGAGAACAGCACAGAGGGGCGAGCCCCAGGCAGCTGAGGGGGCGGGGCACAGAAACACTCGCACCGCGGAGGAGGAGGAGGAGGAAAGGCAAGCCTAATGCATGTTCCTTTGGATCCGCAACCCGGTTTATTTACAAGGAGTCCACGGTTTGGCCTCGCTTAGCACACGAATTCCTAGAACACAAAGCTTATGAACGAGCGGGCTCACTACAGCGATTGAGATATTGCACTGGAATCAAAGTCACTCGGGTGGACGTAAAACAGAATAGCTACACTGATTGATTATAAAGGTTACTGAATGAGCTGACTGGGGTTGGGGGACACTCATAACAAAGATATTGCACACAGAGCACAGGAATAAGTGTGTTGAACCAACACAAAACGTGGGCCTCTGGGTCCCTCCCTTGCTGGGTCCAAATCCTGCCGGGAGGCACCAGCAGAGTGCTTGCCTGGCATTCCCGCCGGGGCCTCCCTGAAGGGTGGGGCTCACCAGCCGGAGCCCCAGCCCCCCCCGGGGGGTCCCACTTGCATAAGCAGTGCAGCAAGCCGGTTGGGGCTGGGGGGGCCCTTTCGAAATTTCATCCCCCCTGCCGTGGTTGGGAACCAGTTGGGCCTGGGCGGGGGGCCTTGGTTGTTGTTTCTCCAGCAGGGCCCAGAGCCGAGACTTCCCTGCCGAAGCGACAAGCCCCTCACCCAGCGTGGGCCCAGAGGAGAGCGGCACACACACACACTCCCACAGGGGCCAAGCGTGCGGGGTCAGAACGGGGGGGGGGTGTAAACTAGCATGCAGTGCCACCTGCTAACTCTGGTCCTCTCCAGCACGAGGTCTGGGGCAGGGGGCGGGGGGGGGAGAAAAGGGGCAGCCACACAGCAACAACAACTGGGAGGTGGTGGCAGCACCCCGGAGGAGAGGCCCTGTGCCCTGTTGCCAGGGGTGGGCTGCACACTGCCTCGAGCGCCCCTTTGGGGGTGCCCTGGCAGGACTCCAAACCAAGCCCGGGAGGCTGGGTGGGCACCTGCCACTCTTCAGGGGGTGCGGAAAGGCTTGGCCCTGCTGCGGCTGGAGGAAGGTGCTCCCCCCCGTCCAGCTGCCCTGAGAGATGGGTGCCTGCCTCTGTGTGGCGGGGGCAAGGGGGTCCCCTGGTGTTCTGGGAGGGCCTGGGGGGTCAGCTGGGCCTCCTCTCCCCCCCCCCCGCCCTGCTCAAGCATGTGTGAAGGACTCTCCAGAGGACAGGGAAGCGGCGCCTTCCGCAAGGGGCCAGGAGGACACGCGGTCCCCCCCCTCGGGCTGGGCGCTCTCCCCACGAGTGTGGCTGAGGCCCCAGTGGCTTTGGGGGCATCAGCGGGAGCAGCAGAGGCGTGGCGCTGAGCGACGTGACGCGGCGGAGAGTGTGAGGCTTAGCAGGCTGCACTCAAGAGTGGAAGCTCAGATCTGCTGTGAATCAGGTTCCGGTGGTTCTGGCCCTTTTCCCTGATAAGAACCCAAAGGGGCGGCTGGGGGGGGGGGACAGAAGGTGCGCTCGGAGGAGCAGGAGGAGCCACGGACGCTGCCTTCGGCGCCCAGGCGGAGTCTCCAGAAACTCACTGCTGCCGGCCACGGCCCTTGACCCTTGAAGGAGGAGTCCAGTTCGGGCGGCTGGACCCCCGGCTGGGGGTGGGGGGGTCAGCGCCGTCACATCCACACCCAAGCCCCTGGGCAGCGGCAGACTCTGCCAGGGGGGGTCCCTGTATTGTTTCTAGATATATCTTGCTCTATGTATAGACTTCATCTGATTTCTCTTCACATAAATTATATGACCACTTTAAAAATACATGTCCTGTGCTATGTACATTATATACAGCCCCACAGCCGGGGCAGCATCCGACGGGTTTCTGAGAATTATTCACATTGGTTAAAAGCTCCAGAGTTTTTTTTCCCCGTGGGAGGGGGGAGGAGATGGGGACGCCCCCCGCCCCCCTTTGGGGAGCCGGAATGAGAATTGGGGAGGGGGCGTCCAGCCGCCTGAGTCGTGGGAGGGCCTTCTCTCGTGGCTTCCGGAGCCAAGGAAGGGGAGAGAGGGCTCCCTCCGTATTGCGATGCATCCGTGGGGGCTGGTGGAGGCTCCAGGTCGTGCTCCGGAAGCGTTGCTGCCCTTGGGCCTGGGGAAAGGGGGACTGCTTCCCTCTCTCCCTCCAGGGGAGCATCAGGCCCATGGGCCGGCTGAGGCCTCGAGGCCAGAAGGGGGCAGCTGTCTTCAGGCCCTCCTCTGCTCGGGAACGGGGGCCACTGGCTCCAGGGGGCAGGACGGACGCCCGTGTCGGTGGCCTGCAGCCACGGCCTGCGTCTCCGCGGGGTTAGCCACAGTGCAAAGCAGCTGAACAGCTGGTGGGGGCTACCCGGGCCGAGACCCTTCCCCAGGGGAGGGCAGAATCGACTCCCCACATCCAGATGGGCACCACCCAACCCAGGCAGCATTCAGGGTGCCAGCCATGCTCCAGGGGGTGCCCCGCTTTCCCTCCAACTTCCCCTCCCGCCAAAGACCCAAGTGTGGATCCGGCTGGCTGAGACCGGGGGTGGGGGGCGCCGGCGGGGAGGGTCGTCCTCCCGGGGACAGGTGGGTTCTGTTGCGGAGAGGAACGTGACTGGAGGCAGAGGGGACGGAGACGCCAGCTCGGGCAGGGAAAGCATGCTGGTGGCCTCGGCTGGTGGTCTCTCCCCATCGTGGGAGCTCGGAGGGCGGGGAGCAAGTGCATCCGACAAAAGGCAACACGAGAGAAGCGGACGGGGACGGGATGAGGGCCCAGCGGCACAACCGAGTCTCCAGTCTCCCAGGACACTCCCGGAAGCGCGCTTAGCTGCAGGCGGCTCCCAGACCACTCCACAACACTCCCTTCTTGGCACGGCAGTCCCAGAGCTGATGTCCGTCTATGGGTCAGCGGTGGCCTCCGGGCCGGGGTGCGCCGGGTGCTGCAGTTCAGGTGCAAAGAGAGAGGGGGCAGCAGCAGATGGGCGCTCCTTCCTTGCTCGGTGGGAGATGGGTGCAAAGGGATGGGTGGGGCTCTCGGGGGCACAAACTTTCGGGCAAGGGCCTCGGCCAGCTGCTCAGGAGTAAATGGTGATCACCTCCCGGCCACCACCGCGCACCAGCAGGACCCGATCCAGGTGCTCCGTCAGCACCTCCAGGAACTCCATGTCTGGATTGAGCAGTCAAGGATTGGCCAGGTGACCTTGTGTCCCCCCCCTCGCACAGGAGTGGCTCCCCCCACCCACCCACCCTGCTCCTCTTTGGAAGGCTGCTTCCATGATCGAAGAAAGGCGGCTTTACAATGCTTTACATAAATAAACGTGTTCGACATACTTTTTTTTTTTTTTAAAGGGGGGGCAATAGGAGCGGGAACTCGAAGGGAAGAACATAAGCCAGGTTGGCTCAGGCCAGTGACCCGTCCAGTCCAACACTTTGTGTCAGACAGTGGCCAAGAATACTAGGTGCCATCAGGAGGTCCACCAGTGGGGCCAGGACTCCAGAACACCCCCCCAATTTGCCCCCCCAAGCACCAAGAAGAGAGAACATCATTGCCCCAGACATAATGTACCTTGCAGCTAATAGCCACTCATGGACCTCTGCTCCATATATTTATCTAATCCCCTCTTGATGCTGTCTATGCTTGTAGCTGCCACCACTTTCTGTGGCAGTGAATTCCACATGTTAATGACTCTTTGGGTGAAGAAGGACTGCCTTTTATCTGTTCTAAACCTTGTTGTTGTTCAGTCGCACAGTCGAGTCCGACTCTTTGCAACCCCATGGACCAGATCACACCAGGCCCTCCTGTCTTCTGCCGTCCTCTGAAGTTGGCTCAATTTCATGTTCGTTGCATCGATGACACTGTCTAACCATCTCATCCTTTGCCGTCCCTGTCTTCTTTGACCTTCCATCTTTCCCAGCATCAGGGTCTTCTCCAGGGAGTGCTCCCTTCTCATTTGGTGGCCAAAGTATTTGAGCTTCAGTTGCATTATCTGGCCTTCCAGGGAACAGTCAGGGTTGATTTCTTTTAGGATTGACTGATTTGATCTTTTTGCAGTCCAAGGGACTCTCAAGAGTCTTCTCCAGCACCATAGTTCAAAAGAATCTATTCTTCGGCGCTCGGCCTTCTTTATAGTCCAACTCTCGCAGCCATACATGACTACTGGGAATACCATTGCCTTGACCATGCGGACTTTTGTTGGCAGGGTGATGTCTCTACTTTTTATCATGCTGTTTAGGTTCGCCATCGCTTTCCTCCCAAGGAGCAGGCGTCTTTTAATTTCATGGCTGCTGTCACAGTCTGCGGTGATCTGGGAACGTGAAGTCTGTCACTAAACCTACTGCTCATTAATTTCATGCAGTGCCCACAAGGATTCTCCTGTATTGTGAGAAATGGAGAAAAGTACTTCTTTCTTGACCTTCTCTGTCCCATGCATAATTTTGTAAACCTCTAACATGTTACCTCCCAATCATCATTTCACCAAACTAAAGAGCCCTAACCTCTTTAATCTTTCTTCACAGCGAGAGCGTTCCATGGCCTTAATAATTTTTGTTGCCCTTTTCTGCACTTTTCCCAATGCTATAATACTTTTTTTGAAGTGCATTGACCATAGAATCATAGAGTTGGACGGGACCTCAAGGGTCATGTAGTCCAACCCTCTGCACAATTCATGGAGTTCACAAATGCCTCCCCCCACATACCCCCAGTGACCGCTGTTCCACACCCAGAAGATGACAAAAAACCTCCAGGATCGCCAGCCAAACTGGCCTGGAAAAAAATGTCTTCCTGACCCCAACATGGCGAGCAGCATTTCCCTGGGCATGTAAGAAAGGGCCACGAGAACTAAGCACTGATGCTGCAACCCTCCCTGCCCTCCCTTCTCGTGGACACTCCATGAAACTGCTGAGCGGTCGGGTTAGAATGGATAAAAGGAAGTCCTTCTTCACCCAAAGAGTGATGAACACATGGAATTCACTACCACGGGAAGTGGTGGCGGCTACAAGCATGGACGGCTTCAAGAGGGAATTAGATAAGCATATGGAGCAGAGGTCCATCAGTGGCTATTAGCCACAAGGTATAGATAGGGACTCTGGGGCAAGTGAGGCTCTGTCTTCTTGGTACTTGGGGGGTCAACAGTGGGAGGGCTTCTAATGTCCTGGCCCCACTAGTGGACCTCCTGATGGCACCTGGTATTTCTGGCCACTGTGTGATACAGAGTGTTGGACTGGATGGGCCTTTGGCCTGATCCAACATTGGCTTCTCTTATGTTCTTATGTTCTCATGATCTGCCTAAATTCACAGAATCAGCATTGCTGGCAGATGGCCATCTAGCCTCTGTTTGAAATCCTCCAAAGAAGGAGAGCCCACCACCTCCCGAGGAAGCCTATTCCACTAAGGAACTGCTCTGTCAGGAAGTTTTTCCAAATGTTTAGCCAAAAACTCTTCTGATTTAATTTCAACCCATTGGCTTTTGGTCTGACCTTCAGGGGCAACAGAAAACCACACCATCCTCTATATGACAGCCCTTCAAGTACTTGAAGATGGTTCTTATATCACCTCTCAGTCTCCTCTCCAGGCTAAACATACCGAGCTCCTTCAACCTTTCCTCATAGGACTTGGTCTCCAGACCCCTCACCATCTTTGTTGCCGTCCTCTGGACACGTTCCAGCTTTTCTATATCCTTCTTAAACTGTGGTGCCCAAAACTGAACACAAAACTCTAGGTGAGGTCTAACCAGAGCAGAGTAAAGCGATACCATCACTTCACGTGATCTGGACACGATACTTATGTTGATACAGCCCAAAATGGCATTTGCCTTTTTAGCTACCAGATCACATTGCTGACTCATGTTCACTGTATGGTCTACTAAGACCCCTAGATTCTTTTCGCACATACTACTGCCAAGACAAGTTTTCCCCATCCTATCATTATGCATTTGATTTTTCCTACCGAAATGCAGAACTTTATATTTATCCCCACTGAAATTCATTCTATTTGTTTTAGCCCAGTTTTCCAGCCTGTCAAGATCATCCTGTATCCTGACTCTGTCTTCTACCATATGCCTCCCAGTTTAGTATCATCTACACATTTAATAAGCATCCCCCCCTTTATTCTTTCATTCAAATCATTTATAAAGATGTTGAACAAAAGAAGTCCCAGGACAAATACTTGAGGCACTCCACTTGTCTCTCTTCTCCAAGAAGATGAGGAACCATTCACAAGCACTCTTTGGGTGCGATCTGGCAACCAGTTACAGATCCACCTAACAGTCATAAGATCCAAACCACATTTTACCAATTTATCAACAAGAATATTATATGGAGCCTTGTCAAAAGCCTTACTGAAATCAAGATAAACCATGTCCACAGCATTCCCCTGATCCAGCAAGGTAGTAACTTTCTCAAAAAAAAAGAGATAAGGTTAGTCTGACATGACTTGTTCTTGAGAAACCCATGCTGGCTCTTAGTGATCACAGCCATCCTTTCTAAATGCTCAAGGACTGTCTTTTTGATTATTTGTTCTAAAACTTTCTCAGGTATAGATGTCAAGCTGATGGGTCGGTAGTTACCCAGATCCTCCTTTCCCCCCTTCTTCAAGACGGTGACATTTGCCTGCCTCCAATCTTCTAGAACCTCACCTGTTCTCCAAGAATTCTCAAATATAATGGACAGTGGTTCAGAAATTACATCCGCAAATTCGTTTAGTGCCCTTGGATGCAGTTCATCTGGCCACGAGGACTTAGTTTCATTTAAAGAAACTAGGTACTACCCCTATGCTGATCCTAGGCTGCAACTCCCTTCCCTCATCATGTGTTCTGTTTTTGCCATATTGAGCACCATTTCCCTGACAAGAGAAGACTGAGGGAAAGTAGGAATTGAGCAGTTCTGCCCTCTCTTCATCACCTGTTACAATTTCACGTCCTTGCTCTTTTACTTACTTTGAACATAAGAAAAGAACCCTTTTGTGTTGTTTTTAGCGTCTCTCGCTAGCCGAAGGTCACACTGAGCTTCAGCCTTCCTAACTCTCCACAAGCACTGGTTCTTTGTTTACATGCATCCTTGGTTATAAGGCCCTCTTTCCAGAACTGTACGCAGTGTTCCAAATGGGAGTGCACCCTCAATGTATACAGGCGCATTACGATACTAGCTGATTTGCTTTCAATTCCTATCATAACAACCCCCAGCATAGCATTTGCCTTTTTAAAATTGCCATTGCACACTTAGTTGATATATTCAGTATGACTCCAGGATCTCTCCCCCCGGTCAGTTAGCACCAGTTTGGACCGCATCAAGGTATATTTATAATTCGGGTTTGTGGCACCAATGTGCCTTACTTTGCACTTGCCAACACTGAACCTCATCTGCCATACTGACGCCCACTTACCCAGCCTTGAGAGATCCCACCAGATGCCAGCTAGGCCTCTCTGGCTGTTCTAGCTGCCATGGGTCTGCGGGGGGGACTCTGGGATTTTAACTTTCATTTCTGCTGTATTCCCAGTCTTACCTTGAGTGTCTGGTGTACTTTTCTCCTGAGAATAATTGCCCGTTACTTTGGCGGGTTCCTACCTGGCCTCTGATTGGACCTGAGCCATCAGGGGGACCCCCTTGAATAGTGTCTACCTGGTTGCTTTGCGCGCTTTAGGCCAGTTCTGACACTGAAAGTGCCAAGATATCTGCATACGCCAAATGTCTCAGTAAACTTTACTTCTTTGAATGAAAGCTGTTGGGAACTGAGTGATGCATGAGTCTGACACCAGAGTGCCTCACAGTCCTCCCTGAACAACTTAGCCACTTCATTGCTTACTCCCAACTCCGAATCATTAATGAACCAGTTAAAAAGCACTTATCCCCTGCACAGCCCCCTGCAGTGACTCTCTCCACGGCCTCTCGTCCCCTCTGCTGCCGCTGCCCTAGAAGCTCCTTCCACACCCGCCACGGTGGTCACGGGCCGGTGCCCATTTGCGCCTCAGGCTCTGCTTGATGGAGTGTGAAGAAGAGCCGTGTGTTTTCTGATCGGCACCCTCAAGTCCATTCATCAACAGCCCACTCAGCTGGGATCCCATCTTGTCTCACCTTCACGTTCCCTCTCAGCTTTAATACGGTCTTCACATCTTCCTCTGAGTCTGACAAGACGGAGTTTCTCAGGCTCCAAAAGTTTTCACCACTTTCTGCCCGCACAGCTGTCAAACACATCTGGCCAGCAGCAAGGGGCCCCCAACAAAGGGGAGTGTCCCTCCCTTGGAGGCGATCAGAGTGTGATCAGACCTCAGGCTCACTCCCTCTCAAGAGCCGGCCGGGAGGGCAGTTCAAAAGCACTCCACGTGCAGCTGCCGACGTTGCCCTGCAGACCAGCCAGCCAGTGGTCCCTGCAGCCAGACCGGCAGCCCACGGCCCCTGTTCAAGCCTTCGCCCCCCCACCAGTGGCTCTGCCCTTCCACGTCCTGAACCCCAAGTGGGAGGCAGCACTGTGGCCAAGAGATGGCCCCCTGGAAAAAAGTGCCGGCACGAAGGATACAGTTCTCGTCCCCCTTCCGGTTCCTGGGGGGGCCGGGCATGTTCAGCAGCACCAGCTTGGCCTCCTGGGACTTCTTCACAATCACCTCGTTGAGCCTGACGGCCGTGTGCATCCTCCTCACGTTGGACTGATTCCTGCGGGAGACAGGGGCAGAGTTGGTAGCCCAGGGGCCCAGACGCTCTCTGCCCCGGCCAGATCTGCTCTTCCCCACAGCCCAGGCGCTGGCCAAGGGACAGGGGGCGAGAGAACCCGTTGCTACGGAGGCAGCCTGGACCGCCCCCCTCCCTGCGGCTCCCCTCCCAGCACAGAGCACAACGCAAACACTTACAGGGTCTCCCACTCTCTGGCAGCGGCAGGCAAAGGGGAGAAGAGAGAGAGCAGGTCATTCACGGCCTGGGACCAAGAGCGGATGCCTGGCACCTGCCTGAGCGAGCGAGACCCCCTCCCTGGCGCACGTGGCTTCCCCTCTGCCCAGCCGACAGCCACCCCTCTGCTCCTGAGTCCCCCCCAGCTCCTGCCCAAGGGGGTCAGAGGCAGCCCTAGACATGGCCAAGCCGGGATGGAGACTGGAGCCCCCCCTCCACCCGGTAGGGGCCCCAGAGCGGCGGGAGACTCACGGCTTCATGCTGAAGAAGTCTTTGATGCTTTCCGGACTGACGGGGCTCTTGGCCTTGTTCTTCTCCGCCACCTTGTCCTTGGTCCAGGTGAGATGCACCTTTTCGGGGGCCGCCTCAGGCTCTGCCTCAGTTTCCTCGCCTGGCGACGGAGAGCTGCTTGAGAAGGCCGTGGTGGTTTTGTCGTGGATCAGCTGCACCTGTTGTGGCACGGAGACAGGGAGGGTCGGTGGGCTGTGGGCGGACCCCGTGCTGCTGCTCTCCTGGTGCAACCCCCACAGCCCCCCTGCCCCACTCGAGCCCACCTCCTCCGGCTACTTTGGTCTGCCTCCTCTGCACTCCTTCATTGGCTACACTGATGCCCACGCGTCCGGCCTGGACTGATCCCTCCGGAGCACCTCACAGTCTCCCCTGCTTTTCACCACCCTGAACTACTTAGTGTCATCCGCAAGCTTAGCCGCTTCACTGCTCACTCCCCACTCCAACTCCAAGCCATTGATGACGATTTGGAAGGGGGTGCCTTGCATCACTGAATTATTACTGATTATTACATTCCCCCCTAAGGGGCTCTGGGCAGCTTACACTGTTCTCCATTTTATCTTCACATCTGCCCAGAGGGGTGCATTAGGCAGAGAAGGTGACTCCTTCCAAGTCACCCAACCGAGCCCTCCTCCCCAGTCTTAGTCTGACACATTAATCCCTGCCTCTCAGTGGCCCTCTGAACAGCACCAGTGTTCCCTCTCAGCTGAGTGAGTGTGAGCTAGCTCACAGTTTTTTAGCCTCCGGCTCACACATTTTTGTCTCAGCTCAGAAAGGATGGCTTCAGAGCAAGCTAATTTAGGCAGCAGCCAAATCGTTCGCTCACAACTTTAATGCCAGTAGCTCACAAAGTAGAATCTTTGCTCACAAGACTCCACAGCTTGGAGGGAGCATTGGCAGGGGCACCCCAATAGGGTGCCCAAGGGCCCCATGGCACCTACCAACACCTTTCCTGGCACCTGCCAAGTGTTTATAGAAAGTGGGCAGAGTCTGGTGGGGCCTCCTGTTAAGCAGAACTTCTGCCTAAAATATTGAAGAGTTACTGTTAGAATTATTCATAACCACTCTCCCTGACTGTCGTGGGTCAGCCAGGGCTCAGCGATAGCGAGGACTCCTCAGGAGAAGAGGAGCATCATGTAGCCAGCCTTGAGTTAACAGGAGAAGCTGACCAGCAGGAAAATGAGCTGCAGGCTTGTCAGGTTTCACAGCCAATAGCTGATACACAGCCATAAACACTCTCCAGGCCTGATTCGGCAGGTGAACCTTAGTTGGCCATTCCCAGCCCACCAGTATCACCCACACCCTTAGAGCGCTGCAGAGGGAGGCTGAGAACAGAGCTACAGACAAGACGGCAAAGTGCACACCTCCTGGCCTGACACCAGCTGCTTGCTGATAACGAAGATGAGTAGTTGCAGGACTGCTTCTGAGCAGCTGGCTTCACGTATGACCCTTAGGCACAGGGCTATAAAAACCAGCCAAGAGAGGATGTTAGGTGTGGATGCAACACATATGATAGATGCTAAGCCACCGCCTCTGATATGCCTGACTTCTGGACCCCTGACAGTGGAGTGGATGACTCTGTCTTGCCTGACTTCTGGCACCTGATACTTGGAGCCTGCAAGCTGATAACACTGACATTGTGTGGTTGGCTCCACCTCCAGTAGCAGCCATTTTGTGCCCGCTATCCTCTGTCAGAATTCCAAAGGTGCCTGTGGGCTTTAAGAGGTTGGGGACCCCCCGGCATAACGGGTGCTTAAACAATGGCCAGTTTAGCTCATGTCCCGTTCACCTGACACAAACAGGGAGCTGATGCTTCAACAGACTGAAGAAATGTGCCTGCACACAAAAGCCGATACCTAGAATTAAACACTTTGTTGGTCTTAAAGGTGCCCCCACTGGACTCCGACTTTGGTCTGCTGCTTCAGACCAGTGCGGCTGCCCCACCTGAGATTGCTGGCCTGTTTGTCAACCTGTCCGTGGATGTTCAGGAGGTGGATTTGCTGTATTTCTTCCTAACAGTGCAGTACAGCACAATAAGCTTTTCCACACACGCATGTTCTCACATAGCCCAGTGGAGTTCTGCTCCCCTTGGCTGCGCTACCGCTCCAGTCAGCAGAAAACATTTAAAATAGACAGTTAAATCTGTCCAAAATCATGCATAAGTAGGGACCTGCACAAGGGATACCTTTCCTTTCCCTGAAAGCCCCCACAGCCTGTCCCCTTTCTCTGCTTCCTTCTCTCCTTCCCGCCCACCAGCCAACCTGCCTTTATTGGCTCCCCAGTGGTGGCTGCAGCCATCCAGCTAAGCCCAAGGGGACAGTGGCTATTGCTGGGCTGGGTCCGGTTGCACAGTGGCCACCGCTAGGCCAGTCACAGTTGCGCAGTGGCCGCGAACAGTGGCCACCACCAGACTAGGCCCAGTTGTGCGGATAGTGAATCTCCAGCAGTCCCCAGCAAGTCTTCCTCCATCAGGGGGCATGACGAGAGGGGTATGGGACCTTTTTCAGGGCTATTTTGACCTTACAAAAACCAGTGCTTTGAAGGCTCAGCAATGCTGCTGTGGTTGCTTAGCAACCTCCATAATTGCCCCTGAGAGCTCAGTGGGAATTCTTTATTCTTAAAGTTACATTATTTAGGAGAGTTTTAATCCCCTGATGCATTCCCCCCCCCCCAGATTTTTCTGCAGATCTGCAACTTCCTTCAGTTTTGTGCAGATATTCCACCCCCATCCTATCCCTAGCTACGTTTTGTGGCTCTATTAATCATACTCTCTGTGGTGCGGTTCAGAATTAGATATATGATAAATGCCGTGTTTTAAAAAAACCTCCCACTGTTTAGCGTTCATCTGAGTCTTAACTACATTCGTGCTGCCAATCTGTTTCAACTGGTAGAGTTTTGGAACGTTTGAAAAAATCTGATGCAAAAAATCTGACGATGGGTGTCCAAGTCATTTAGTGATGAACCAAATGGATGAGCTTATGTCGATTACAGTCAATTTGACTGTTAAACATATTTGCAGCAAAATTCACGGCATCTCTCGATAACATTGTCCAAAGGCCTCCGTTGCTCCACACCATGGAACTGCCCAGGTCACCTAACTGGAGGCCAGATCTGCCATGCCCGCAGCAGGTGGGCACTGATTCAGTGGCAGGTGGTGGAGACCACGCCTCTGGTGGAACGGTTTCTCCTGCACACACGCGCACGCACCCGCACACGCACGGGCACCACGAGCCCCCTCACCTCTTCCTCGGGCTTCTCCTCACTGTCTCCCACCTGCTCCTCTGGGACACTGAGCCGCAAGCGCGTGTTGGTTGGATTCTTGCGCCGGATGGAGCCACGGGACTCGTCAGTGATGCTCTGGATCTGGAAGGCAGAGGGAGAACGAGGAGACGGGGAGGGGGTGAGCTGCTGCGATGGGTCCCGGGGGGGATTCCAACCGGAGGATATCAGCCGCGATGGCTGACCGGAGACACCCTCTTCAGAGGCAGCATTTTGTTCCTTTGTTTATTATCAGATTTATACCCTGCCCTTCTAGCCAGGGCCGGCTCACACAAATAGACAATTTAAATTAGTCCTAAAAGGTAAAGGTTTCCCTTGCTCGAAAGCCAGTCGAGTCCGACTCTAGGGTTGCGGTGCTCATCTCCGTTTCCAAGCCGAGGAGCCAGCGCTGTCCGAAGACGTTTCCGTGGTCATGTGGCCGGCATGACTAAACACCAAGGCCGTGCACGGAACGCTGTTACCTTCCCACCGAAGCGGTACCTATTTATCTACTTGCAATTTCTTGCTTTCGAACTGCTCGGTTGGCAGGAGCTGGAACTAGAGACGGGAGCTCACTCCGTCATGCGCCAACTTGGGTCTTGAACTGCTGAACTACTGACCTTCCACAGCCTACAGTTCCGCGTCTTAACCACTTGAGCCACCGCAGCTCCTAAAACCTTATAAAACCATATAAAATATTCTAACATTAAAAGGTGCTAACACTGACAATACTAATAATTAGAAAAATTTCAGAAGAGTTTAAAAGACTTTAAAAGATGGCGGCCGACCTTCAGTATAGCGTCCTAACGGTCAGCCCGTAGATCTAGCCTTATGCAGCTGGCACAGGCTGTTCTGATGACTTCAGGGAACAGGGTTCTCTATCAGGGCAGCTCCTAATTGAAGGCCTGGCAGAAGAGCTCCGTCTTGCAGGCCCTGCGGAACTGCATAAGGCCCTGCAGGGCCCTGATCTCTTCTGGGAGCTCATTCCACCAGAGAGGAGCCGCGACAGAGAAAGCCCTGGCCCTGGTTATTGCCAGCCTGGCGTCCTTGAGTCAGTCGATTTTGGAACCCTGGCCACAGTGTTCTCTAGGAAACATGTGGGGAAAGGCAGTCCCGCATTTTTACCCCATTCCCCCCCCCATAGAGACCCAAAGCGGCTTGCAACATTCTCCCCTTTCCCCTCACAACAACCCTGTGAGGTAGGTGAGGCTGAGAGAGTGTGACTGGCCCAAGGTCACCCAGCACATTTCCCTGGCAGAGCAGGGATTCGAACCTGGCTCCCCCAGACCCTAGTCCCACCCGGTCTAACCAGTAGACCGTGCTGGCTGAGCCTGCCTCCGGATGCCAGCCGCTGAGGAAGCTTCTTGGCTGCCGCTTGTAGGATTTCCAGGGCATTTGGTGGGGAGCTGGACGCTGGACGAGGTGGAGCCCCTCTGGTGTGACCCACCCCAGCTCTCTGTTATTCGTCTAAGGATTTGGGTCCTGTCTTCCCTTGTGCCCAGTCAGGGACCAAGCAGCAAACTGCACCTACTTCACCCAGGTCCTGATTGTTTTCAGATTCATAATGCAGAATGGGCAACTAGTCATCTTATGCAAAAGATTTCTAGGCCACCTTCACACCCGATCAAGGTCCACAAGGCAGCGAACATAAAACACATTGAAGCATTAGCCAGTTGAGAGTCCAGTGTTCCCTCTAAGCTGAGTTAGCGTGAGCTAGCTCACAGTTTTCTAGCCTCCGGCTCACACATTTTTGCCTTAGCTCAGGAAGGACGGCTTCAGGGCAAACTAATTGATGCATTAGCTAAAATCACTCGCTCACAACTTTAATGCTGGTAGATCACAAAGTAGGATTTTTGCTCACAAAACCCCACAGCTTATAGGGAACATTCGAGATTGTGTTCTGTGCCCCTGCACGTGCACACCTACGCATACCTCTGAGCTCCTCAGTGTTTATTCCTCTGAGCTTTAGAAGTACACACAGGCCTGGCCAGGGGATGCTCGTCGGGACCCTACATCCTCCCCATCAGAGGGATGGGCGGCCAGCCAGAGAGGCTGGCTCAGCTGGGTGCAATGGCGGAGAAAGAGAAGCGGCAGGCGCCCCTCCCTCCCTCCCTTTGGCCTGGCAGCCTCTCTTCACTGGCTGTGGTATATTCAGTTGTCTGCATGTGAATCACCTAATTGAAGCACCATGCTAAGCTTCATCCTGGGCAAAGATCCTAATCTTACAATCCCTATTGGTAGCCCAGGAAGAGCCGACCAATCGCATACCATCGAGTTCCCTGGGTGGGAACTATTGTGATAGGACCTTATCCCTACAATCTTATTGGTTGATATTGTATAATAGGGCGTGGCTACATTAGCCGGGAGAGTTTAAAAGTAGAACCGCTTCAATGTAAAAGCTGTTCTGGCTATTCCAGTTGATCTGTTGGAGTTGAGTTACGAGTTGCTGAATAAAGCTGAATCTTCTGCTGAAATCACTCCCTGACTCGTTTGTTAAGTAGCCGACTTCACACTGGCCCTCTTGGCAGCAACGGCAGGGCAGGCCAACCTCCCACATTGCCGCCAGGGCACCTGCCGCCTGGAGGGAAGCTCACACGACACGTGGGACACACGGCAGCCCTGACCGGAACCCAGAACCCAGAGCGCTTCATCCGCACCAGCGTCTCCTTCCGGCTCCTCCAGGCATGGCAGATTTCCCTCTTTGTACTGCGCTGGTGCTGCCCTAGCTGGTGCCTCGCATCCTGTCCCTGCAGGGGGGCGGGGGGGGTGTCTTTTGCAGTGGACGTTCATGCTTGCGTTTGCCTTTTTTTTTGAAAGCTGGAAGAGCTACATGCCGAAGCACTCGGGACGGGGAGAACGGCTTTGCCACCGTTCTCGACGTTTTACATGAGACGAGACCCCAGAACTCTGCAGCCAAGGAGCCCTTGGCCTCTGGAGTCTTTTCTGAACCAAAAGCTTTTACAAATGCTGCAAAGTCAGGCTGATCCTCGGAGCTACCCTTGCTTCATTCTCCATCATCATCATCATTACTATTATTACTATTATACTAATAGCCAAGAGACCCCCCCTCTGTGCGGATATCTAAATCCACACATAGGAGGCAGAGAGATTTTCCTGCACACTTGGGGCAGTCCCCAGGTGTGCAGAAAAAATTGAAAAGTTTAAAAACTATACGGGGGATACTTAAGTCCCCCCAAATATAAAAAGAGCGTTCCCTGCGCATGCACAGAGAATGCCCTAGCAACTATCTCACTGCTGCCACCGGGGAGGGGGGAGGGGCAAAAACTTGGTGGGCCAGCAGGTGTGAGCCTCTCAGGCCTCTCTGCCAGTGCCGGGGGAGGGGGGAGGCAGGAGAAGCTTGGCGGGCCCGGTGGGCCTGCCTGCTGGGCTCACCTGCTGCCGCTTCAGGCCGGGAGCTGTGGGGAATGCCCCCCCCCGCGAATACGATGATGATGATGATGATGATGATGATGATGATGATGATGATGATTTTGTTTTTTAGCCCCGCCCTCCCAGCTGAATCCGGCTCAGGGCGGCTTACACCAGAACAGAATCAAATTTCCAATAATACAATATAAAATTATCAAACATCACTTAATACAAAGAACAAAGCTAGAACCATAGACATAATAAAGTGCTAGTAACTTGGTTTCCTCATCTTGTCACGAGAACGGTCCAATAGGTGCCCACACTAGGCACGAAACCACATTCCCCTGTGTACTCACAGGCACATTGTTCATATTAGCGACGTGGTTTTTTCCCCACGGCAAAAGTAGTGTGGTTTGAGCCGCGCCAAAGAAATGCAACCACAGCAGCACCCCAACCACGAGGAAACCAGACTCTGTCTTCTCCCCTCGCGCATGATGTTCGGGAGCAGCCTCCGACCCTCTCAGGTGCACACCGAGTGCCTTGGGAGGCCTCCGCCTGCTGTGGCCTGTACCTGCTTGGAGCCACGGCCTCTGGAACTTCAGCCAAGGGGCAGCCTGCAGGTCAGGCCATTCCCAGCCAGCTCTTGTGGACCCTTTGGGTGCCCACCATGCCTAACGAGGAATGCCTTTGCCTGGCCCCGTCTGGCCCTGATCTGGGTCTCAGGGAACAGTGGAACCGAGAGGCCACCAGGCCTTGGTTCGAACTGATCTGGGTGTGGCATTTGACAGCGGCTGCCCAGGAACGAGTGTGCTGAACCCGAGAGACAGCCCGCCAAGGGAAGGCTGGGCAAGAAGGAGAGCCATGGACACACTGCAGTGAGCACTTGGCTTGAGATGGCCACACTCCTCGCCAAAAGGGTCTCTGGGAACCAGAGGGGGACAGAGGGCAGCCTGGAGAGATCCTCAGGCAGGAAGGGATATACAGCTGAAGAGGTACGTCTCAGACCTGCTGGCACGAGTCTGGTTGGTGGAATGAAGCCACCAAAGGGAATATAGGAGGGGCCGTGGCTCAGTGGCAGAGCATGAGCTTTGCCTGCTGCACGTCCCCGGTTCAATCCCTGGCCTCTCCGATTAAAGACTCTGGCAGGAGGCGATGGGAAAGGACTCTCTCTGCCTGAGCACCTGGAGAGCTGCTGCCAGTCTGAGTAGACACTGCTGACTTTGATGGACCGGGGTGGGGTGTGTGTGTGTCTGATTCGGTAGAAGGCAGATCCACATGTTTGTAAAAGTTGCCCCAACAGAAGAGATGAAGCAGAAGGGGCTGGAGAACTGCATCATGGGTCCAAAATGGAAATCCAAGAGAAGGAGAAGAGATTGGATTTATACCCCATGGCCAGTGTTCCCTCTAAGCTGAGTTAGTGTGAGCTAGCTCACCGTTTTTTAGCCTCTGGCTCACACATTCTTGTCTTAGCTCAGGAAGGAGGGCTCCAGAGCAAACTGATTTATGCAGGAGCCAAATCGCTCGCTCACAACTTTAATGCCAGTAGCTCACCAAGTAGAATTTTTGCTCACAAGATTCCGCGGCTGAGAGGGTACATTGCCCATAGCCCTTCACTACCCAAGGGAGGCTCAGAGCGGCCTACAAACTCCTTTCCCTCCCCCTCCCCACAACAGACACCCTGTGAGGTGGGTGGGGCTGAGAGAGCTCTGACAGAAACGGCTCTTTTTCAAGGACAGCTGTGCCAGAGCTTGTGACTGACCCAAGGTCACATCAGCAGGTGCAAGTGGAGGAGTGGGGAATCAAACCCGGTCCTCCCAGATTAGAGTCCTCTGCGCACTTAACCACCACACCAGACTGGCTCTCAGAGGGGAGGGCATATGGTGCCCTCATGGAGAGAAGGAAGAAAGCGAGAAAGAACTAAAAACAATAGTGTGGTTGGGGTCTCCTACAGACCACCAAGTGCAGGAGAGAATGTGGACAATTACAGATATGTCAAGAGCAGGGCTCTAGTCGGGGGGGAGCTCTCAGGTACGGAGCTCCGGAAGAGAACCTCTAGGGGGCGGGGCGGTCACGTGGTGAAGCCCCGCCCCCTTCTTTACCCCGCCCTCTGCTTCGATCCTCATTCCGTTTGGGAATGAGGATGAAGCAGGAGGGTAAGTAGCCGGGCCTTCTGACACACTTCCGGTGATGTCAGGGGGTGTGGCCTTCTGTCACTTCCGGTGATGTCAGGGGGCGTGGCATATGCAAATAAGTTATGCTAATGAGTTATGCTAATGAGCTCCGGCAGCTCTTTTTCTACAACAAGACCCCTGGTCAAGAGTAATGGGAAGCATCATCTGCTTGGGTATCTGTTATGAAATGACACTCAGCATGGAACGTCCAGTAAATTCCCGCCATGTTGTGCTGGGAACGTTCTCTTTCAGGAGGTGGAAGAAGGACTCAGACGACTGGTTCCCCTCCACTAGGGAAGACTCGGCCAGTCAGACGGAAGCAGTGGGATCAGAGTGGGGAAGTGACTCCGTGACTACTCCCAACAGCTGAGACCTCTCAAAGCCTGTCAGTTTCTACGATGATACTGGACTCAAATCGAGCTACATCAATGCCGGAATCCTTCGCGGCCAGATGCAAAGCTAATCATCAGTGCGGTCAAAGGCCTTGAACTTCAGACAAGCTGACCTTAATACACTCCGAGAAATGTTAGGTGGTCTCCCATGGTGTCATGATCTGTGCAGGACTGGGAGCAAGGCCTAGTGCGGCCTGGTCCCAGGAGAGACCTGCATGGGAGCGGAAAGCAGACTTAGCCTACAATCCCCACAATCCTTAGCGACGGTTGTAGCCAATCCGTGTCCACAGATTGTGTGAAGAGATTGGGACTTAAGCTTTGAGGGCTGAGAAACTGTGTTCTTTCTCTTCTGCAGTCTTGTCTCTCACAGAGCTAAACTGAGGGGACAGTCTGGACTGAGGGAAAGATCCCTCACTTGGGACAGAGTGAGTGCAGCCAGGAGGCCTGCTATAAGAGGGCTGTGGGCCTTGAAGTAGTAACTAGTCAAGTGAAATAGGTAGTCGCGTAAGATTTGATTATTTTACATTTAAACACTGTTATATATTTTGAGCACCTTGTCTTGTTATCAAAGCCCCATTGCTGTATTAATAAACCATTTGTTTTATGTTCTCTGCCTGGTCATCACGCCTATGTTTTCTCGGCTTAAAAGGGGCCTTTTGGTTGGGCTTGGGAGGGTACTCCGGGCCTTCCCGAGGGACCCTAAGTCCAGAGTGGTGGCAGACGAAGGTGGCGACCCGCTGGGGGTCACGACACAGGGCCAGGAGCCCAAGGTGAGTGGGACGTGCCGAAAAAGGAGTTAGTAAGGGCACAACTGCAAGCAATTGCAAAGGCAAAGAAACACATCTGGAGAAGCAGCCTTGCAAAAGTAGCAGGTTGAGGCAGCTGGAGTGCATCTCAACAGTTATGAGAAGCAACTTCTCAAAGTAATCCAAGCCTTCAAGGCCCGAGGAAGAGCCCCCTAGAATCCTAGAAGGGACCTCCCTGGTGCATTCTCAGAACCTCTCCCCTCTCTGAGCAGCTGCCCTGGAGGACACCCGAGGCGCCGCTGGAGGGGAGGTGGGCCACTGTCTGGACATTCAGAAGGGGACGAAAGGAGGATTCAAGAAGGCACAGACGCTGCAGTCCGGCTTCAATCCCAGGGAAGATTCTAGAACAGACAGTCAGTCTGCGAGCACCTTGAGAAGAAGGCAGCAGCGGCCAGCAGAAGCCAGCATGGATTTGTCAAGAATAAATCCTGCCAGACTTATGTAATTGTTTCGTCAGGTTACTCAGTGGATTGTGGGAATGCTCCGGACATTAAATATCTTGATTTCAGCAAGGAGGCTGATGAAGTTGCCCGTGATCTTTCATTACCAAACGAGGGTGGGCTAGATGACAGTGTTGTCATGTGGATTCATAGCTGATTGGGTGGCTTTACTTGCAGAGTGTTTTTCAGTCTGGGGTGGGTGGGGGGAGTCTGCCTGCCATCGAGTTCTGTCCTCAGCCCAGAACTGTTCAGTGACTTAGATGACATCCAATGAAGGCCATCCAATGGAACAGAGGTCCATTGGTGGCTATTGGCCATAAGGTCTAGATAGGAACTCTCGGTCTGGGGCAAGGGATGCTCTGTCTTCTTGGTGCTTGGGGGAGGGGGCAACAGTGGGAGGGCTTCTGGTGTCCTGGCCCCACTGCTGGACGTCCTGATGGCCCCTGGTGTTTTTGGCCACTGTGTGACACAGAGTGTTGGACTAGATGGGCCATTAGCCTGATCCAGCATTGGCTCCTCTTATGTTCTTATAAGAGGGACTTGGATGAACGTATGGAGCAGAGGTCCATCGGTGGCTATTAGCCACAAGGTATAGATAACTCTCAGGCTGGGGCAAGTGATGCTCTGTCTTCTTAACATAAGAACATAAGAGACGCCAATGTTGGATCAGGCCAATGGCCCATCCAGTCCAACAAAACCAGGGGCCATCAGGAGGTCCAGCAGTGGGGCCAGGACACCAGAAGCCCTCCCACTGTTGCCCCTCCAAGCACCGAGATGACAGAGCATCACTTGCCCCAGAGCCCCTAGCTATACCTTGTGGCTAATAGCCACTGATGGACCTCTGCTCCATATGCCTATCTAATTCCCTTTTGAAGCCGTCCATGGTTGTAGCCGCCACCACTTCCTCTTCCTTGGGGCTTGGGAGAGGGGGGCAACAGGCTAGCTAGTAGGAGTAAAGTGGGAGATAGGGCAACTAGATGGAGCCTCTAAACAGCAACATAGGAAAAAGGTGCTAGATGTGCAAATTTGTCCAGCATGAGATACTGTCTCATTTGCTGGGGGTAGAAATTACTGCCCAGGTTGGTTTTGTCCCCCCTCCCCCGGGAGTAAGGGAGAGGGGCAGCAGCACGATGTAGGGACTTGGGATGGCCGTGAGATTTTCCGACCTCCTGGGATCCCAAAGGAATGGAGCTCTATTCTTCACATAACCAAATGAAACTGTATTCTTTACATAACCAAAAAGCCTTTTTTTGTTTTAGCCGGGAATTCTCTGGTGGGGTCAAGGCTAAATATGTCTGGTTGTTTTGAGATGCTGATGGAAAGATTGAAAGACAAAATCCTAAGTGAAGATTGCTATGGAATGAAGATTGAAACGGAAGTTTAAAGAAGAGCTTGGACTAGGAGAGGAAGGGAAAAGAGACAGAGACAGTAACACTCAAGAACTCTGGATAAACATATGGAGCAGAGGTCCATCAGGGGCTCTAAGCCACAAAGTATAGATAGGCGCTCTCAGTCTGGGGCAGGTGATGCTCCGTATTCTTGGTGCTTTTGGGGGGGGGGGCAACAGTGGGAGGGCTTCTAGTGTCCTGACCCCACTGCTGGATCTCCTGATGGCACCTGGTATTTTTGGCCTCTGTGGGACACAGAGTGTTGGACTGGAGGGGCCATTGGCCTGATCCAGCACTGGCTTCTCTTATGTTCTTATAAGAGGGAACTGGATAAACATATGGAGCAGAGGTCCATCAGGGGCTCTAAGCCACAAAGTATAGATAGGCGCTCTCAGTCTGGGGCAGGTGATGCTCCGTATTCTTGGTGCTTTTGGGGGGGGGGGCAACAGTGGGAGGGCTTCTAGTGTCCTGACCCCACTGCTGGATCTCCTGATGGCACCTGGTATTTTTGGCCTCTGTGGGACACAGAGTGTTGGACTGGAGGGGCCATTGGCCTGATACAGCATTGGCTTCTCTTATGTTCTTATGTTAAATGCTCCCATTTTTGCACATAAGTGACTTAAACACACCTGTCTTGTGTGTCTATGTTGTTTAATTGTTTTATATACATCTCTATACATTTTAAGCTTTCTTTAATGTTTTTATTGTTCATCTCCTTGGGGACCCTAAGCTGGGTGGTAAGGTGGCTCAAAAATGTTTTCAACAAAGTAAATGAATGTCCTGAACCCAAACTTCTAAGTGATGGAACAAACACCCGGAATGGAATGGTTCTTCTTCTTCTTCTTGCAAGATAAAAGATGGTACAGCCAGGATAAGGGGGGGGCTTCTTTCCCAGACAGCCTTTTGTGAGACACTTTGGCCAGTCCCTCTCTGTCTAGCCTACTCTGCAGGTTTGTTGTGAGCAGTGTTCCCTCTAAGCCGAGTTAGTGTGAGCTAGCTCACAGTTTTTTAGCCTCCAGCTCACACATTTTAATCTTAGGTCAGGAAGGATGGGGCCCCAGAGCAAACTAATTCATGCAGTAGCCAAATTGCTCGCTCACAACTGTAATGCCAGTAGTTCACAAAGCAGAATTTTTGCTCACAAGACTCCACAGCTTAGAGGGAGAGCCTTGGTTGTGAGGACAAACTTAGGGTGGATAATTCTGTCTTCCTCCCTGAGCATCTTGGAGGAAGGAAGGGTGGGCTAGAACTATGGCACTGCAGGAGCCCCAGATAGTCTTTCGGGTCCGGACAGCTGCGTGGACGGGCCTGGGGGGGCCTGGTCCGCCAAGGGGTCACAATCCAGGCCCCGTGGGCCAGCCTTACCTCTCGCTCCCGCTCTGTCTTGGTGAGGTGCATCTGCTTGAGGATCTGGGATCTCTGCTCCATCACCAGCGTCTTCTCGTACGTGTAGGCAGAGATGTCGCTCTCGTGCTGCGGACCAGAGAGGGTGGGAAGGAGGGAGAGAGGAGGGTCAGGGTGTGTCCTGCCAGGGCCTGGGCAAGGCATCAAAACCTGCCCTGGACCAAGAGGGATGAATGCTCGTGTGCCTCTTTAGTCAAGAAAAAAGGCATGCTGCTTATCCTCCTGGCTGCCAAAGAAAGCTCCTGAATAACACAGCCCGAAAGGGTCTCGCAGTTCCCTTCCCTCCCGTCTCTTTGTGCAGATTGTGACTGGCCTTTCCCCAGCCTATCCCCAGGTATCTATTTGCATCACTTCCTCCAGGGCATTTGGTCTCTATACATTCTCTGAAGCGCAAATGGACACCCTGTCAACCAAAGCTGTCTGGAGCTTGGTTGCCATGGAGAGGTGTGTGTGTGTGTGTGGGGTGTGAACTGGAATGTATGGTTCCGTTTCCGGCCACTATCTATCCGGTGTCTGGTGTAGCCATGTAACCTGTCTGTAGTATCCCCCCCCCCCCCCCCAGCAATTCAGTCGATTTTTTTTTTGTGGCTTTTCACTTAGAGGCAATTGGCCAAGAGCCACTAATGTCTATTTGATTATGCTATAATTGCTGGCTTCGCGCGCTGGACCTGAGTCCTAACAAAGGAAGTCATGAGTGTGGATCCTATCAATGTCTCAATAAACTTTACTTCTTCTGGATGATTGTTATTGGGAACTGATTTCTCCAGGGAGCTGATCTGGCTCAGCCTCCACCAAAAGGGGATCAAGGGGCACCAAGGGAAGAAGAAGAAGAGGAGGAGGAGGAGGAGGAGGAGGAGATTGGATGTATACCTCGCCCTTCACTCAGAGTCTCAGAGTGGCTTACAAACTCCTTTCCCTTCCCCCCTCCCCACAACAGACACCCTGTGAGGTGCAGGTGGGGCTGAGAGAGCTCTTGACAGAAACTGCTCTTTTTCAAGGACAGCTCTTATCAGAACTGTGGCTTGCCCAAGGTCATCCAGCCAGGTGCAAGTGGAGGGGTGGGGAATCAACCCCCCAGTTCTCCCAGATTAGAGTCCGCGCACTTAACCACTATGCCAAACTGGCTCTCTGAAGTCTGAAGGGGGAGGAGTGGACCGTTTGGCTTTGACCTGGAGGAGCCAGGCAGGAAGTTTAAGGTGTCAGTGCCAAGAAACAGCTGCTGCATTTCCTATTGGGGGGGGGGCATCCCATAATGCCTCCTGCACTCTCCACTACAAGGTGTCGCGTGAGCATGTGTGCGTGCTGGGGGGGGGAGGAATGCTGGACCCTCCCCTGACTGTGTGGTCCCCCTGGTGGGAGGGTGCGACCCTGGCTTCCCAGGACTCCCCCCCCCCCACGCCGCCTACCATCTCCACCACTTCCACTTCGGCCGTGATGCGGAGGTGGTACAGGAAGGTGGTGAGGTCCTTCTTCATCTGGATGCTGTTGTCGTCCATCTGGGCCACGGTAAAGATCCGCATCTTGCACTTGCGCCAAACCTGCAGGGGAGCGAAGAGGGCACCCGGGACAGTTGTCGATCCACATGGCTCAGCCCAGAAGACTCCCCTTCCCGGGCGACTCCCCCGTCTCCCCCCCCCCCCACCCCCGAGGTACCTTGTGCTGGCGCAGCAGGAAAGGCAGGAGCATCAGCATCCCTCCGTCATGCACGATCCACCAGACGTCGATGTGGCTCTCTGAGAAGCGCTCTGAGTTGGCCGGGAACATGGCCACGTTCTTGGCCACCAGCAGTGCCATGTGGCCAGCTGTGGTCACACGCACCAACTCTGCGGGCCGC
>NW_015159821.1:50920-69573 GCF_001447785.1 Gekko japonicus
TTGCCCGCTAAGGAGTATAGACATCGGGACCGGTGGGGGGGGGGGTTCGGCAAGGCTCTATTTATTTACTTATTTGGAACCATCTTGCCCCACCCTTCCAGTGCCACTCAGGGGCAGCTGAAAGGTAGAAGAAACACAGGAAGACACAATAAAAGCACCGAACACCGTCAGAGGGTGCTTCTAAAATGCTGCCTGCCTGCCCTGACGGCAGTGGAAGCAGCCAAAAGCTCAGGGGTGGGTGGGAATTGACCCCCCCACACATGCCCCTCTTTTTGTGTCGCTTGCTGCTGTCCCCGGCCCATTACAGTTTTGTACAGCAACCGATTTCCAAAGGTGGAGGGGAGTGTTTAATGCCCTGTGCACCAAAGGAGGAGGAGGAGGAGCCACAGCAGAAGCCGACTGAAATTGAATCCGACAAAGACGGAGGTCCTATGCCTGAGTCGGAGCAGTCCGGGGTTAGGGGTCCCATTTCCGGCCTTCGGTGGGATGCCGTTGGTGCCAGCGCCGAGGGTCAGGAGTTTGGGAGTGCTCCTGGACGCTTCCCTGACAATGGAGGTCCAGGTAGCAGCCACTGCCAAGACAGCCTTTTACCATCTTCAGCTGATCAGGCAGTTGGTCCCCTTCCTCGAACGCAATGATCTGGCTTCTGTGATCCACGCAATGGTCACCTCGAGGGTGGACTACTGCAATGCTCTCTACATGGGGCTGCCCTTGGGGCAACTCCGGAAGCTGCAGCTGGTGCAAAATGCGGCGGCCAGGCTGCTGATGGGCCTCCCCAGGTGGGAGCACATCCAGCCTGTACTAAAGTCGTTGCACTGGCTGCCAATAGCGTTCCGGATCCACTTCAAGGTGCTGTTTTTGACCTTTAAAGCCCTTAATGGTCAGGGGCCTGCCTACCTGAGGGATTGCCTTTCCCCGCATGTTCCCCAGAGAGCACTGCGATCTGGAAATCAAAAGCGCCTGGCCCCCCCTGGGCCTAGGGACGCCAGGTTGGCTGGCAGCGACTAGGACCAGGGCATTCCCCCTGGTGGCGCCGACGCTCTGGAACGAGTTCCCTCAGGAGACCAGAGCTCTACAGGACCTCCAGCAATTCCGCAGAGCTGTGGAAACGGAGCTGTTCCGCCGGGCGTTCCAGTAATAACTGATTTCATCGGTCGTGTCGCACTTGCACTTTATTATATGATGCCGTCGTATTTAAATAGTCTAATTGTATTTATTGGAATTTTATGAAATTGTATTTCACGTTGTATTTTGCTGGTTTTAAAATTCTATGTAAGCCGCCCTGAGCTGCTTCTGTGGGAAGGTGGGTTAGAAATCAATCAAACAAACAAACAAACAAATAAGTAAGTAAGTAAGCTGGAGAAAGACTGGGGGGGGGAGGAGACAACACTCAAACATCATCTCCCCACAGGTATTTCTTTTGGGGAGGGGCTAACTCATGGCATTGTTCTGAAAAGATTTTTAAGGAGCCTTGAAGGCCGTAAGAGGTGGGAAGAGAGGATAAAACTCTGCTGAACAAATCAGCCTTTGAGAGAGTCCAGCCAGCCACAGATCCAAGGGAACCCCCCCTCCAGTTAGGGATGCCAGCCTCCAGGTGGGGCCTGGGGATCCCCCGGAGTTACAGCTCATTTTCAGACTGCAGAGATCAGTTCCCCTGGAGGAAAGGGATGCTTTGGAGGGAGGGGCTCTCTGGCACTGTGCCCCACTGAGGGGGCCCTGTCCTCCCCAGCCTCCACCCCCAAATCTCCAGGAATTTCCCAACCTGGATCTGGCAACCCGATCCCCCCGCATCCCACACTGACCTGGCAACCCTCCCCTCCCTCCCCAGTTGCCCAGGAGGCTGAATAGCCCAGCCCCCCCCAGACAGGAGCTGAACAGGAGGGTGTCATGATCCTAGGCTGAAGAACCAGCAGCCTCTAGGCCCCAAGGAAGCCTCCCTCCCTCAAAGGCCCGGGGCCCGGTGCAGATTTACCCACAGGCCTCCACTTCCCAAGCGCCCTCCAGGCTTTATGATTGGACTGGGGAGAAAAATGGAGGGAAAACGGGCACCAATCCTGGTGAAGGAGGCGGAGCTCGAACAGAGCCTATATAAGGCCCTGCCCGGAGGGACAGGCAGCCTCTCTCTGGAGGCGGGCAGCCATGAGGTGGCTCTTGGAGGGAGCTGAACTCTTGGCATGTGGAGGGGGAAGCCTGGCCTGTTTGGAGGAGGTGCTGGAGTCGAGTAGGGAGGGAGTGAAGTAGTCGTGTCAGGGAGCTTTGTTGGTTTCTGGCCAGCTTCTTTGTTTGCGAGTTTTGCCCTGTGTGAATTCTGCCTGGAGATAGGGTTTCAGCTATTCTTGTCCGCTCTGCCTGGGTTCTTCATGCCTCAAGTTCAGTCATACATCGGGGCATGCCCTGGCTGAAGAGGGGCTCGCCTGGGGGGCAGGGAGGGTGCTCTGAGCCCCGCTCTGGTACAGCCCTCTAGAATCAGTGTTGGCAGCCAGTTAAGGCCCTTGCCTGTGCCAGGCCTGAAGGGAGCAAGGGGGAGAGAAAGGTGTGTGTGGGGATGAAGAGATCCCTCGAAGGGACGTACGGTCTGTGGCAAATCTGCATGGCCCTGCACACCCGTACCGTGACACACGCGCAGTGACTGAATTGGTATTTGGGCCTGACACGATGCTGCCCTCCCATCCAGAAGTCTACTGAAAGGTCTGGCTGCTTGGAACCCTCCCGCGTACCACCCTCTCCCTTCCATCCCAGTCCCGAGCTCCTTCCACACTCCCAGTGGCCCTTTCAGCCCCCCCCCCGCCCAGGACGTACCAATGAAGTTCCTCCAGGTCTGGTGATCCTCTTTGCTGCGCCAGTTGCGTGGCCAGCCGACCAGCACGGCGTTATGTTGGAGGCCTCCGAGCCCACTGGCCTGGATGAGGTGGGACATGCCGTCACGGACGTTGGAAGAGGTCACCACGTGGCAGAAGCCTTTCACTTTCTCAGCCTCCATTTGCCTCCGGATGGACTGGGGAGAGAGGAATGCCTGCGCTCAGCATCCAGAGGGAGACGGCCCCCAACACAGCTCCCTCGTGGCACACAGAACCCCCACCACCCCACCAAGAGCAATACCTGTGCAGCTGGGGGCAGGGGGAGTCAACGGGAAGATCTTGGCTTTTTGCTACATTTGCCCCCTACAGAGACCTCAGAAGAACAGCCTGGGTTTTTTTTTTTTGGGGGGGGGTGTTTCTAGCTGAGGACCCATCGGAACCCACCTCTTCAGCACGCTGGACCTGTGGGTGGTTGTCCAGGAAGGTGCCCTCCAGCACAGAGCCCACAATGGTCAGCCCCTTGCCGGCCTTCAGCTGATTGGTGAATGAGAGCAGCTGTGGGTGGACGACGTTCTGGTCCTGATCCACACGGACGAGCACAAGTAGCTGCGGCCTGGGAAGGAGAGACCAGGAACCCAATTGGCCACAGAGGTCATGGCATTTACTCCCCTTTCCCTGTTTTCGACCACACTGCTACCCTCCTTTCCTCTCTTGACTACAAGGCTCTAGTCCTCCGCCTCTCTCTGCAGCCTCTGGGCCTTCTGCCAGGCTGCTTCCTGTGGCTGTCATCCCTGCTCAACTTGCTTCCCTTCCTCCTCACAGCTGGCCTGTCCACTAGTTCCACATAGGCCATTGCCTAGGACGCTACAACTGGAGGGGCACCAAAAGGCCCTGAAGCCCAAAGGCTTCTTTTTAAAAAAGCCCTTCACTCGGAGTCTCAGAGCGGCTTACAATCTCCTTTCCCTTCCTCTCCCCACAACAGGCACCCTGTGAGGTAGGTAGGGCTAAAAGAGCTCTGAAACAACTGTTCTTTTTGAAAAAAAAAATATTTTATTTTAATTTTATATAAGGTACAGAAAAAAGAAGGGTATCAGGGGAAAAGAGAAATAAACATAAGGCACTTTTAAAACAAATATTAAAGACAGTATAAAAGTGAATGGATTAATAAGTCTAGGTAAATCATTATAACATTGCCAATAACACTATTTCCCTTAAATACATTACTCACTATTCCCAATCTGAAAAGAACCGTAAAGAAAATTATATAAGCAATTTCTGTTAACATTTTATATACATTTAAACTAACTGGAAAGCCATTTAAAATGATTTATAGTAACAAGGAAGTAACAGATATAAAAATTCCATGGAAGAGTTGAAAGTCATATGACTATGAAGAATTGGTAACCACTGGTTAACTGAATAATCAAAACATAATATCGTATCGCTTGTACAGCTCTATAATAAGTATAAAAGCTCTCCATTTATTCTCAAATTCACTACTTGGTCTATTATTTATATGGTTTGTCAATTTCACCATAACAGCATATTCCTCCATCTTTCCAGTCTTCAAGATTTAGGAAAAACTCAATGCAAATACTACTCATCCCACTGTTAACATATATCAGAATAGTTCATGTGTTGCTTTTTCAATATTCATGGATAGAATTCCCAATAGCATAGTCTCTGGTTGCATAGCAAATTTTATATTCAAAATTTCTGAATTTCAACATGTAGTTCTTTTCTAGTATTTACTGGTCTTTTTACAAGACCACCACATATGGTAAAAGCTACTGTCAATCTCTTTACAATTCTGACAGAACTGCTCTTCAGAGAACAGCTCTGAGAGAACAGCGGCTGACCCAAGGTCACCCAGCTGGCTGCATGTGGAGGAGGGGTGGGGAATCAAACCGTGTCCTCCAGATTAGAGTCCACTGCTCTTAACCAATACACCAAACTGGCTTTCTGCTCCAGTGAAATGAACAGAAGGGAGCAAAGGGTTTGGAAAAAAGTGTAAGGCATGTGAAAAAAGCATTTGAGGAGAAACTGTAATCAAAGATAGAATTGTTAGGCACACAGAGGAACAAAGCCTGGTGAGGGAAAATCAGCATGGCTTCTGCAAAGGGAAGTTCTGCCTCACCAACCTTTTGGAGTTCTTTGAGAAAGTGAACAGTTACTGATTTTGCCCATTTGCAGGATGGCAGCCTCAGAAGCCCTTGGTGACATGAGCAAAGCTACTGTGGTGGAGCATAAGGAGAGATGTGGTCCCACATATAAGCCATGAAGGACTCTGTATGTGACGGCATGGGCCTTAAACTGAGCTCAGTAAAGTGAGCTCTGGAGAGCCTACTGTTTGAACAGAATGGTTCTATATGCAGAACACATCATAAGGAAAGCTGGATTAGATTTAGATAAAGGAGGAGTGAAAACTGGTAGAAGGAACATTAACAGTTTGAGACGTGCAGATGGCGCCCGCCCATGCCCCATTGCGAAAAGGTTTTCCCCCCCCCGAAGTCTCCAGAGATGCGCACAAGCATGCACATACTTCAGGTTAAAAAAAACACACACAACCCTGTTTGCCGTGCCGTACCGCTTCTTTGGCGCGTCATGTGATCGGCACCTCCCCCCAACCACGGGACCTTGACAGGACCGCGAGGGGACGCCTGATCACACAGTCGCGCATTATTTCGCTGCGGGGCAAACAGCCATGCCTCCCCTCCCGCTATATCCGGCCCGTGTGACCGGGGCCATAGCTTTGGAAAAAGTGCAGAAAAGGGCAACTCGAATGATAAAAGAGTTGGAACACTTTCCCTATGAGGAAAGGGTAAAGCACTTAGGGCTCTTTAGCTTGGAGACACGACGACTGAGGGGTGACATGATCGAGGTTTATAAGATTATGCATGGGATAAAGCAGGTAGGGAAAGAGGGACTTTTCTCCCTTTCTCACAAAATAAGAACTTGTGGGCACTCCATGAAATTGCTGAGTGGTCGGGTTAGAATGGATAAAAGGAAGTACTTCTTCACGCAAAGAGTGATTAACACTTGGGGCAAGTGATGCTCTGTCTTCTTGGTGCTTGGAGGGGGGGGGTCAACAGTGGGAAGGCTTCTAATGTCCTGGCCCCACTGGTGGACCTCCTGATGGTACCTGGTATTTCTGGCAACTGTGTGACACAGAGTGTTGGACTGGATGGGCCATTGGCCTGATCCAACACTGGCTTCTGTTATGTTCTTATAAGAGGGAACTAGGTAAACATGTGGAGCAGAAGTCCATCAGTGGCTATTAGCCACAAGGTATAGATAGGGGCTCTGGGGCAAGTGATGCTCTGTCTTCTTGGTGCTTGGGGAGGTCAACAGTGGGAGGGCTTCTAATGTCCTGGCCCCACTGGTGGACCTCCTGATGGCACCTGGTATTTCTGGCCACTGTGTGACACAGAGTGTTGGATGGGATAGGCCATTGGCCTGATCCAACATGGGCTTCTCTTATGTTCTTACGTTAAGGGCAGAGGTCCATCAGTGGCTATTAGCCACAAGGTATAGATAGGAACTCTCGGTCTGGGGCAAGGGATGCCCTGTCTTCTTGGTGCTTGGGGGGGGCAACAGTGGGAGGGCTTCTAGTGTCCTGGCCCCACTGGTGGACCTCCTGATGCCACCTGGTATTTCTGGCCACTGTGTGACACAAAGTGTTGGACTGGATGGGCCTTTGGCCTGATCCAACATTGGCGTGTCTTATGTTCTTAAGGTTGATGATGAAGAAACTGAAATTGTTCAAGTGTTTCTATTCCTTGGCTCCATCATCAACCAAAGTGGAGACTGCAACCAAAAATCAGGAGGAGGCTAAGGCTGGGAAGGGCAGTCACGAAGAAGGAAGAAAAGATTTTTAAGGGTAAGGGTGTATCACTGGCGACCAAGATCAAGGTAATTTATAGTATTGGAAATGAAGAAAGCTGACAGGAAGAAAGTGGATTCATTTGGAGTTTGGTGTCAGAGGAGAGTTTTATGGAGACTGTGGACTGCCAAACAGGCAGGTTCTAGATCAAATCAAGCCCAAACTCTCCTGAGGGGCTGAAATAACCAAACTGAGGCTATGGTACTTTGGTCTCATTATGAGAAAATGAGTCACTGGAAAAGGCAATAATGCTAGGAAAAGTTGATTACAGAGGGCTCAACAAATGGTATCCTGGTACAGGGGCTGAGATAACTTGGACTGTCTCCTCCTGTAGTGTCCAGCCCACCCGTCACTGACCTCCAGTTTTTGGTGTGGGGGGGCCCTTCCTCCAGGCGTAAGAGGGCGTACCGGGCAGCGCTGAGGGAGAGGCCTCGGATGCCATCGCCCCATTCTTTCTCTGCTCTGGAAGGAGAGAAAAGGGATGCGAAAGACAGAGAGAAACTAGTCCCTGTTCCCCCCACGCTGGGATCCGGCAGGAGCAGCACACACCTCTGTGGCACACCCCTCCGGCCAAAAGTCACTTGGGAGGGGATTAAACCTGGGAGCATGTTCAGGGGTAGCACTAAGCACCCCTCCCCTGGGCCAGCTAGGCCCACTTACAGCTGCTAGGAGAGACCTCAGTTTGCATCATGCCCAGTTAAGCCCTTTACTGGGCCACAGTGGCGTGGGCATTCATGTGGCTTGCACTCAGGTGATCAGAAGACAGGGCACAACTTGTGCCAGGCACCAAGTGCCCTCTTTTGCAGGCACCCAGCACTCAGCACGGGGGAGGAGGAGAGGAAAACTTCCGTAGGGGCAACTTAGTTCACTGGGGGGGGGGGCAACTTCTGCATTCGGCTCAGGAGTCCCTCCGGCCCACCACCACCACACCCCTGGAGGGACCCAGAACCCCCCCCAACTTACCCACGATATTCAATGTATTTGTAGATGAGTCCTGCGATCAGCATGGCCACCAGGGCGTAGTACCAGGAGCAGATGAACATCAGTGCCAGGCAGAGGCTCATGCCCAGGAAGGAGAGCGTCCTGCAGGTGTCACACGAGAGCTTTGCAGAGCCACCCACCCACCCACGCCAGCCAGCCCTCCGGCCTAGCCCCCTGCCCCTCCCCTCGCAGCCATTAACAGGCCCCTCTCTGGCAGAAGGCCCCCCCCCCACACACACACACCGCGTCCCTGCTGGGGGTGGGGCTTCCTCATGACACCCGGCCTGGCCATCGGGCAGGTGACACCTACCAATGGTAGTACCGAAACCGCGGCCGCCAGTTTGGTGTCCTCAGCAGGGTCTGCACTGCGCACGCCAGGTTGACGAACATGTAGCACATGAGGAAGAACCTGCGGAGGGAAGAGGGGGAGGGGGGGTCAGCCAAAAGAAGGCTGCTGCTCGGCCAGCTCCGGCCTCCGGCAAATCTCCCGCACCCCAAAGACTCCCAAGGAGATTGCCACGGTGGGGGGGGGGGGGGCGAGGACAGAGAAAGGCACCCAGGCCCTTCCTGGCCCCAGACCAGCCTGTAGGCGCCTTCCCAGCATGCCCTTGGCCCTGGGGTGTGCCTGGAGGAGATCGGCAAGACGTCTACTGACAAGCCTTCCCCCGCCTGCCCCTTCCAGGGGTGGGGTGTGGGGTGGGGCTGATGGCTTTCAGGGGCGTACATGGACAGGATCGGTGCCACTTCATCCAGGGACGCAATGAGGATGCCGATTTCACAGATGCAGGCGGTGAGCAGAAGGGCCCAGGTGGGTTCCCCGTTGGCTTTGCCGTGGCCAAAGACCTGGAGGGAGAGAGAGAGAGAGAGAGAGAGAGAGAGAGAGGCCTCCTTGAGCCAGCGTATGCTCAGATGGGACCTGGTGCCTGGACAGGCCTGCCAAGAAGGGTGGCCGGCGGCACCGAACCATCTTCCCGAGGCCGGCCACGGGTGTGTGTGTGTGTGTGTCTCACGTCAGTCTGGTGTCGTGGTTAAGTGCGCGGACTCTAATCTGGGAGAACGGGGTTTGATTCCCCACTCCTCCACTTGAACCTGGCTGGATGACCTTGGGCAAGCCATAGTTCTGACAAGAGCTGTCCTTGAAAGGGCAGTTCTCGAAAGAGCTCTCTCAGCCCCGCCTACCTCACAGGGTGTCTGTCTGTTGTGGGGCGGGGAAGGGAAAGGAGTTTGTAAGCCGCTCTGAGACTCCTCTGGGTAGTGAAGGGCAAACCTTCCTATGAAGGCACCGGAGTCCCCGGCTGTCTCTCCCTTCTTCCCCCTTCTGTCTTCAAGTCCTGTCCTGAATGTCCACTTTGCGCAGTTCCACAGGTGCACTGTGACATCCTGCTCATTTTAGATCAGATGAGCACAGTGCCCTCTTGGTGGGGCAGCCCCTGAAGACTGCCTGGGAGCGTCAGGTGACCCAGAGGGCTGTGGCCAGAAGGCCAACCACAGTGGGCCGTAAAGACCACACCACTCCGGTCCGGTCCCATCTATACTGGCCCCGGTTTGCTTCCAGATGGGCTGAAAAAGGTTTCAGAGGGGGAAAAAAATAAATATTGTCTCCTAATTTCTTTTATCAGAACGCAAACCCCTCAAACTCTCCTCTTCCTTTCAGGACAGTGCAATAAATGTAGGGAGGTGGCACCTGAGTGCCCAGGGAGGGGGTGACAGTGCATTACTAATATTTATTAGAGGGGGGGGGAAGAAAACCCTGTGGAGGTGTCAGGTAGCCCTGTCGTAGCACTGGTACGTGGGGGGGATATTCTCCTCCTCGTTCCCAGCGCTTCCCTGTCTGGCTACTGAACGCTATCGCCATCTCGACCTTCCTGTCTCCAGCTGCAATTAGACAGCTGGGAACCTTGACGGCTTTGCCTGCTTGCTCGCTTGCTTCAGCGAGCTTCAACACGCGAACAATAACCATTGGCTTATGCTATTGGGGGGGGGTAGTTTGACAAGTCCTATAAGTCAGAGGCCCCTATACTACAGGCTATTCCTGACACAAGCTGTATACGTGACCTTTAGTACTGGACTACCAATAAACACTTATCTTCTCGAGAAGCCTTTGTGTGGTGTGGCCTGCCTAGAGACCCTGACAGGAGGATGAAAAGGACTGGGAGGTTCTCCCAGGATGGTGAGGGAGGCACCCAGGAAGCACAACGTGACCAGAGGGCTGCTTTGCAGGCACTTGGGGGCACGATGCTCCTGGGAAGGGCCTTCTTTGCTCTCAAAGACCAGGAAGCCTCTCCCATTCCCCCCCCGAAGCCCCCACTGCTGCTGCTGCTCATCAGGTCGGGAAGGTTCCCTTCCGTCTTTCGGGGAGGGGGATTCTGCCCTGGGCAATGGGCCAGGCTGGGTGGCCTTTGCTCCACTCCAGCTTGAGGATTCGAGCACCGTAGCCGGCCGTGTGCAGGCTCAGTGTGACCAAGTCCTTGCGTTTCAGGGCTGGGAGCGCAGGGAGGTCAGCCAGTCTCGCACCCAGATTGTCGTGCTGCTTCCAAAGGGCACCCTGGGATGAGTGCTGGTTCTGGTTTCGTCCCCGAACCTGGCTGGCTGTTAGCCTCAGCCAAGGGGTCCCAGCCGCCTCCTCCCTGGGCAGAGGGCAAGCCCCGTCCCACCTCCTGCAAATCCAAGAGCCGTCTCTGGGTGAGAACTGGCACAAGACAAGGAAGGACCTTGTGAATTGGTTGGAGACGCAGGAAAGGCACCTTGTGAAAAGTGTTGAAAGCCAAAGGAGGTCGATGTGACAGGGGCTGTGTCAGCTGACGCCTCACAGGCGCTGCGCAAGGATGCTGTGGCCCAAGCCGCAAATTAAAGGGTCAAAAGTGTGCCAGATGGAGGGAGGGAGGGAGGGAGCCTCAGGTGCGGGTTCCAAGCAAGGGGAGAGCCAACTTGCACCTGAGTTCCTTCTGGGCCTGCTAGAGGCAGCCAGGTTTTTAGCAGGTGGAAGCAGCACAGAGAAGCCGGTGGAGGCGACGGGCGGGAGAGCCGCTCCGCTCTGAAGGTGAAAGCCTGGCGACGAGGCAGGCGGCAGCACCAGGCCAGGGAAAGGGCAGAGGGGGAAAGGGGGTGCTTGCGTTCACTCCAGTGCGTGTGTGTGGGGGAGATGGGGCCATGGTGGGGGTCTCCTTACAGGAAGTGTTCAAGGCCAGGACGGACGGACATCTCTTGAGGATGCTTCTGGGCCAGGGGACGAGAATCAGTGGGCAACCCAGTGAAGGTAGGGCACATCCAGACAAGATTGCCCAAAGAGAACCGAGTGACCTCCCCCCCTGAGTGTAGCTGGCACCCAAGGGGATGATCCTGTATGGCTAACTCATGGCAGGGATGCGGACCGCTAGAGCCGGGCAAGAAGGGCAGGGGTGTGTGGGGGGGGGGATCCAGAAAAGAGCTCAGAAAGGAGAGCCCGCCTGCCGCCAAAGCCCTTCCCAGGGTTGCCTCCCAGACCCGGAGCCTGCTGGGGCGGATCCTTTCCCTCCTGGTTTCCTCCCCCCACCCCACCCCCCAGCGCCAGTGAGGGAGGACCTTTCGCCCCAGAAGAGAGTGTCCTTGCGTCAGCCCTTCTGCCGGCCGATCGAGGGCCAGCAGCGGAAGGCTGGAAAGGGAGTGTTTGCAAAAGCCTCGGTGGGAAGGGGACCCATCCATCTGGGGGTGGGGTGTACTGAACACATCAAGCATCTCTGCCCCCCCACCCCCCCGGGCCCAATCCACTTTGCCAAGCTGAACGAACACACTGCCAGGGGACTGGGGAATGCCGGCTGCCCCCTAAGCAGTCACCGTGGGACTCTGTGGAGAAGGACCAGAGGGCCCTGGGCGACAGGCTCCATCTCCCGGCAGCAGCCTCCCTGCAGACCTGCCCCCCAACCCCTCTCCGACCCCACGTGGCCGAAGGAAGGAGCCCTCTGAGGGGGGCGTCACCCTCCCCCTCCCCACAGCGGCAGCCACGGGGAGGGCAGCCCCCTGGCAGGGACTCACTCGCAGGAAGGGCACGATGCCGTCCCGGGAAATGGCCTGCAGCAGGCGCGGGGCCCCCGTCAGGCTCTGCAGGCCGGCTCCGCAGGTGGAGAAGAAGGAGCCAAAGACGATCACCCAGGGGGAGGGCCAGGCCAAGGTGCCAACCACCAGGTTCCCGTTGACGGCCTCGCCAAACCTGGAAGAGCAAGGCGCACGGGTCAGTCCTGGGCCCCTCCTCGAACCGACAGCACAAAAGGCACAGCGACTCCTGCCCGTCACCATCACGAGCCCTGGAGCCTGGCACAGAAGGGTATCCTGGCCGGGGCAGGAGGCATAAGAACGTAAGAACGTAAGAACATAAGAGAAGCCAGTGTCGGATCAGGCCAGTGGCCCCTCCAGTCCAACACTCTGTGTCACACAGTGGCCAGAAACACCAGGGGCCCTCAGGAGGTCCAGCAGTGGGGCCAGGACACCAGAAGCCCCCCCACTGTTGCCCCTCCCCCGAAGCACCCAGAACGCTGATGCACCCCTAGGTCTCCCCAGACCCTCTGGTGCCCCAGTTTGGTTGCCAAGAGAGGAACAGGTTCCCAGGAGCTCCCCTACCCCAGCAGTCAACAGTGCCCTGCCAGTCCCGCAGAGGCTGGTAGCACGAGCGACCCCAAAGGGCCCGCAGCACGGGGGGGGGGGGAAGACCCCATCTTCTGGCCGCTAGGGGCCATGCCAGGCAGCCAGGCAGCCAGCCATGCTGTCCTTCCTGCCGTGTGAAGCTGTGGAGTCAGCCGTGTGTGTGTGTTTGTGTGTGTGCGCGTGTGTGTCTCGGGATTAAGGGCCAGGGTGGCAGCCCCGGCAGCGTAAGGCCCTCAATCCTCCACCCCCGTGGAAGCCCCACAGTGGCTGCCGCCTCGGGCAAAAGGGGAGGGTGTGCGGGTGGGTCCCCGCCTTCCCAGCCCACGGGCAGGCGACTCACTCACTTGTCCCGGAGCACGACCCCCTCAATGCAGGCCCCAAAGAGGATCACGGAGCTGATATCTGCGAGAGCGTCAAGGAAGGAGACTCTGCTGTTCTTCTGACCGACCCTCCCTCCAGTGGAAGAGCCAGGGGAGGGAGGCGGGGGCTGGGGGGGGGCTTTTGCCACGGTCACCCCTCTGGAGGGGCAGGCTTGGCTCCATTGACCGGGGGAGTGCGTTTTTCTCAGCATCCGCAGAAGACAACACAGCCAAGCACCAAAAGGGTTTCGTCTCTGCAAAGAGGCAGCAGCACCTTCAGGCCTGGGCTGCGGAAGGACTCGGCCACACGGCCCAGCCCCCCCTTTGAGCTTTGCCACCCACATGCCCAGCGGCTGCTCTGGCAGGGCACTGGCTCTCGGGTCCCGTCCCCAGCCAAGCACAGTCCTGGGGGGGAATCCTGTCCTCACACAGCCCCCCCCCCCGCGCCCCCCCCCCCCCCCCTTCCCCCCCCCGGAGGCCCTGGGAGCCAACAGGGCCGCCGGGCCTCCTGCCAGACCAAGGATACAGACGGCGGAGGTGGTGGCGATGGCGAGGATGGTGCCCGTGGGGATTGACTTCTGGGCATCGCGCAGGTCTCCAGACCTGTTGGAGCCAGCCATGATCCCTGGGGAGGAGACAGAAGCCGGTTAAGGGGGAGCGGGGGAGAGCTGTCAGCCGCCCGCAGGGAGAGGGCTGGACGGAGGCCTCCGGCGTGGAAATGGGCACCCGGAGCCCTGTGTGGCAGAGGAGGTGGAGAAGGCCGCCTGGCAAAGAAAAGCCTCAAGGGACCGGATGTTTTTGCCGTCCTTCTCTGGCAAGCAGTGGATCTGGCCAAGCAAGACCCGGGCAAGGGCGAGAGGAAGCGACGAACCTTCCTCAGATACACCCCCTGCCCCTGCCTCTGCACCCTGGCCCCTCTCTCGCCAGACCCCCTGCTCCGTATCTGAACTTGGACTCTCAAAAGCTCATCCCGCCCCCCGCCCTGGGTCTGGTTGGCCTCCTCCGGAACCTTCTCCCTCCCCAGGTGCCGCCCCTGGAGGGTGTCTGTCTGTGTGTGTGTGGGGGGGGGGGAGAGCCAGTTTGGTGTCGTGGTTGAGTGCGCAGAGAACTCTAATCTGGGAGGACCGGGTTTGATTCCCCACTCCTCTTCCACTTGCACCTGGCTGGATGACCTTGGGCAAGCCGTAGTTCCGATAAGAGCTGTCCTTGAAAAAGAGCAGTTTCTGTCAAGAGCTCTCTCGGCCCCACCCACCTCCCAGGGTGTCTGTCATGGAGAGGGGAAGGGAAAGGCGTTTGTCAGCCGCTCTGAGGCTCCCTTGGGTAGAGAAGGGCCACGGGGTACGAATCCAATCTCCTCCTCTTCTTCTTCTCTTATTTTACCTGTGACAGACGGGAAGTAGATGCCAACCAAGAGGGTGAAGTAAGAGGTCATGTCGCTGAAGACGTACGGCTGCTCCAAGTTGAGCACGGGGTCCGAGGGGGGCACGGAGGTCATCCCCGCCTTCTCTATGATCACCCCTTTGGGCAAGTAGGTGCTCCAGAGGTTTTCTGTGGAAACACAAGCCACGGGCTCTGGGGGGTGGGGGAGCTCCGTCCTGGGAGGTGACCGTGGCCACCCCCCAGGAGCTCCTCGCCCACCCTCCTCTCTCCCCCGCTCACCCCTCTCCTCCAGCACCTGCCCGGATACGTGCTGCCGCCAAGCACCCCACCCCCCGCGCGCCCTGTACGGCTGGGTTTGGGCACTGAGCAAGTGGCTGTTTGCCCTCCCACAAGCCCCTCCCAAAGATCCGCCCCCATGGCTGGCCAGAAACCCCCCCTCGTATGCAGCTGGAGCAAGTGGGGCCTCCTACTCCTGCCTTGGACAGAGTCAGGTTATCGGTCCATCAGGGTCAGCGTTGTCTACTCAGACTGGCAGCTGCTGCTCTCCAGGGCCAGCCCAGGAAGCCTTCCTCACCACCCACCGCCCGATCCGCTTAACTGAAGGCCCAGGGACTGAACTTGGGACCTCCTGCGTGCAAAGCAGAGGCTCTTCCACTGAGCCGCCCACAGCCCCTGCCCAGCGACAGCGCTGCCTGAAAAGAAGGCACAGATGCATCCCAACGAGGATTAGGGGAGACTGGGGGGGGGGGGATTTTGAGGCACTGATCTCCGCCTTAACAACAGCTGCGGCCTCTGGAGATGGCATCCGTCACCCGGTGGTGGCAGCGGAGGGCTCTCCTCTTGTGGCCTGTCTCTCCCCCCTCACCACCACCCTGGTCCCACGGGCTCTGGACCAGCTGGCCTTCCAGTCTTGCCATTGTCTTTGCCCAGCAAACTGCCCCCTCCCTCCCGCTTGGGTCTGAATTTGCCCCCCGTTGGTCTGCCCTTCATCCGCTGGGGAGCACAGGCCTGGGAAGGGGCGGGTGTGTGTGTGTCAGAAGCCAATCCTATACTGTGGCACTTAACCAAGGCTCCCTCTAAGCTGCAGAGTCTTGTGAGCAAAAATTCTACCCTGTGAGCTGCTGGCATTAAAGTTGCGAGCGAGCCATCTGGCTGCTGCGTAAGTTAGTTTGCTCTGGAGCCATCCCTCTCTCTGAGCTAAGGCGAAAATGTGTGAGCCGGAGGCTAAAAAACGGTGAGCTCAATCACACTAACTCAGCTTAGAGGGTACACTGCACTTAAACCCCCCCTCCACCAGGCAGGTTTCCTGATTTAAATCTCCCCCTCCTCAAAGCTGTACTTTTTATATTCCCCCCCTTCCACAGCATATCCCTTCTGTGAGAGCTTAGGGGAGAGCAAATCAGATCAGGAAAACTCTGTGTGTGTGTCTGTGTGCGTGTTGTGTGTCTGTGATGAATCCCGTGCCGATGGAGCACTCCTGCACAGTCTGCAGTTTGGCCGGGAATCGGATCTCCTCCTACTGCAGGGGGATTGCCCGGGGAATCCATGTCACATGATCACTGAATCAGGAAAAAAAACCCCTCCAGTCCATCCAGGTCAGTCTCCTCTACTCAGACGGGCAGCGGCTCTCCAGGGTCTCAGGCCGAGGCCTCTTGCCTCCACCCTCTTTCAGGAGCATCGGGGAGAGGAGGGCCCCCTTTGTGCCCCAGACCCCGCCCTAGCCCTGAGCCACCCCAGGCCAGGCAGGGGGCTTGTTGCTCCCTTTCCGGAAGCCAGCAGCTCACTGCCTGGAGGCCGCCTTGGGGGTTGCCTGCTGCTTCTAGAAGGAACGCTCTCCCCCCCTGTGTAGTTGGGGGGGGGCTGGATGGGAAGTCAGGGGGCATTGGCGGTAAGTCAGGGGGCCGGGCCCCGAGAGGCCCCACTGTAGCTTATGAGCCTGCCTGCGCTTCCTAGAGATGGCCAGTCTGACATGGGTGGAAGGCATAAGCAAGATCTCCAGCGATATCTGGGCAGGGAAAGGGGGCAAGCATTGCCTCTACAGGGGGAGGAGGCCCCACTTCCGAGGATGGGCAGTGGACATTACGCCCCTCAGAGCCAATGCAACTGAGTTCCCCCTGCTGCAGGAAAGCCCTCCCCTTCCCTGGCCGCCCCAGTTCCACCCCACAACCCACCCCAGGACTGTTGGGGAGAGGCTGCCGTGGTGGGGTCCAGTGTTCCCTCTAAGCTGAGTTGGTGTGAGCCAGCTCACAGTTTTTTAGCCTCCAGCTCATAGATTTTTGTCTCCGCTCAGGAAGGATGTGGCTCCAGAGCAAACTAATTTATGCAGGAGCCAAATGGCTCGCTCGCAACTTTCATGCCGGGAGCTCACAAAGAAGAATCTTTGCTCACAAGACTCCACAGCTTAGAAGGGAGCCTTGGTGGGGTCCCGCCGGGGTCCGCGTACCTTGGATGAGGCCCGAGGCAGCGCCGGGGATGCCCTCGATCTCGGTCACGTTGTTCTGGGTGAAGTACTCGTCGCAGGAGGCGTTGAGGAAGCGGGAGGAGCAGAAGAGTTCCCACAGCTGGGAGCCCATCGACTCGTTGCCGACTTGGACGATCTTGGCACACACGTCGATGCCGTGGCGGGACAGGGTCCGGTTCCCCAGCAGGCAGATCCTGGCGCGAGCGGGAAAGGGAGAGAGGCTTGGTGGAGGGGCTCAGGGGTCTGCTTCCTCAACGTACATGGTTAAGTGGTCGGACTCTAATCTGGGAGAACCGGGTTTGATTCCCCACTCCTCCCTGTGCAGCTGCTGGTGTGACCTTGGGTCAGTCACAAGCTCTGGCAGAGCTGTTCCTGAAAGAGCAGTTTGTGTCAGAGTTCTCTCAGCCCCGCCCACCTCACAGGACACCTGCCTGTTGTGGGGAGGGGAAGGGAAAGGAGTTTGTCAGCCGCTCTGAGCCTCCAAGTGAAGGGCGGGGTATAAATCCAGTCTCCTCCTCCTCCTCCTCCTCCTCCTCCTCCTCCTCCTCCTCTTCTTCTTCTTCTTCTTCTTCTTCTTCTTCTTCTTCTTCTTCTTCTTCTTCTTCTTCTTCTTCTTCTTCTCAGGCTCCCAGGCCGGTCCCACTGCAAGAGGCCGGCTCAGGTGGCTGCCCAGCGTGGACAAGATCCTCTCTTGGTCCTGGGACCTCAGGCCGATTTCCCACAGCCGCTGCTCTGCACTCGCTCCTCTCTTTGCCCCGATGGTAAGTGTCAATTTCCCACTCGAAGCTGCATGGCGTATTTTGACCCGCGGCTTCGCCCGATTTTCCCCGCGGTTTCGTGATCCTGTTTTTTGAGTATTATGAAACCGTGGACAAAATTGGGCGAAGCCATGGGTCAAAATGCGGCCGCGTGGCTTCGAGTGGGAAATTGACACGTACCATCGGGGCAAAGAGAGGAGTGAGTGCAGAGCAGCAGCTGTGGGAAATCTCTCTAGCCAGTGCCGAAGCAGAGCCCTCTTTGCCAGACCTTCCGGACTCTGGCCTTGCATCCAGTGGCCCCCGTCAGGTGTTAGCCAGACTTGACCCCTGGGCCACTCACTGTGTGAAGTGAGCCGGCTGCTGGGGAGGGGCCCCTTGCCTGACAGCCGGCCTTACTTGGCTCCTCCTCAGCTGGGCATCTCCTCCTGCTCCCGACAGGCTCCTGGCTGATGCAATTACAGGAAGCTACGCAAGAGGTCACCGCAGCCGGGGCACACGCAGAGGGCTCGGGCCCTCTTTGGGCAGAAACTGCTCTTCGCTTGAATCGGTGCCTGTCACTCGAAAGTCGACCACTGACCCTCACCCTAGCCCAACAACCAATGTCCCTGGAGTCCCAGAGACGGCTGATGTACAGTGTGGCCCTCTGAAGCAGCCACGGGAGAGATGGGTGGGGGGGGGGACTGCCGTAGGGAAGGGGGCTTTCCTCCCCCCCACACCATTTCCCTGACCAGACACACTTCCCCTTACGCCCAGTCGCAGGCTGAAAGCCCCCTGAGGAGGGTTTCCAATTGGAGAGACGGCTGCTGAGGGAGAGTTCCATCCTGTTGTTCCAGCAGGGGGCCCTGACCCATAGCCTACCCCACTAAGAGACAGCTTGGTGTAGTAGTTAGGAGCGCGGACTCTAATCTGGGAAACTGGGTTTGATTCCCCACTCCTCCTCCACATGCAGCTGCTGGTGTGACCTTGGGTCAGTCACAAGTTCTCTCAGAGCTGTTCTCTCCAGAGCTCTCTCAGCCTCATCTACCTCACAGGGTGTCTGTTGTGGGGAGGGGAAGGGAAAGCGATTGTAAGCCGCTCTGAGAATCCTTTGGGTAGTAAAGGGTGGGGTATAAATCCAACTTCTTCTCCTCCTCCTCCTCCTCCAGCATCCATCCTGTGCAGTTTGGGATTTGCAAGTCTTTACCTGAAGATGTTGCCAGGGATTGAACCTGGAGTATTTCATGTGCCATGGAGCCAGGGCCCCTCCATGCAAATCCTCCTGTTTATTATCCCCAGGGGTCATTTCCTGCAGGAGCGCACAGGAGAGGAGCTCCGGCAGTAAAGAGCCCAGGGGGTGGGCACATGCAATAAGCCCCACCCCCTGCTCCCAGCAGCCCTCAGCCAGAGCAAGAAGCAGCCAGGTAAGCTGCAGAGAGC
>NW_015159821.1:69663-86777 GCF_001447785.1 Gekko japonicus
CCAGATCTGCACATTCCCCCCCCCCCCCCATAGCTAGGAATCCAAAACAGTCCAGTGGAGCCTGAGCGGTGGGTGTTGCCTTCTGACACACTTCCAGTGATGTCAGGGTGTGTGGCATATGCAAATAAGTTATGCTAATGAGTTATGCTAATGAGCTCCTGCACCTCTTTTTGTACAAAATGACCCCTGATTATCCCACTCCTTCTCTTCCAGACGAATTTTCTCAAACATGCCTATAATTTTCGTGAAGGCTGAAAGGGCAGTGTCTGGCCTGGTCTCACTATATCGGAGCAACCCAAATATTCCAGCTTGACGCCCAGAGAAGGATCTTTGGCAGCACAGAGGGTGCCTGCCCCATTCCAACTGCAGCCCCCCCCGCCCCCCATCTTGGATCAGCAAGGGGCCCAGAGACTCACGGAAAGGAAGGCGGGTCGATGGCCGACTTGATGACCCCAGCGTAGATGGCGAGGATGGAGAGGATGACGCAGCCCAGGAAGACCAGGGCAAACTTGTTGACGTATTTGACTCCCACGAAGACCACGGTGGCCATGCACGTGAGCACGCACGTCCCGTAGACCCGCATGTTGTTCAGCATGGCCGCTGCCTCTCCGCTGGCTTCCTCTGCCTTGAAGATGGCCATGGGGGGGAAGATGTAGGCCTGGAAGGGAAGCAGGAGACCAGGCGTCGTCAGAGAGGGGCGGCACCGCCCCCAGCCAAGGCTCCCTCGAAGCTGTGGAGTCTTGAGAGCAAACACTCTACTTTGTGAGCTCCTGGGCATTCAGGTGGTGAGTGAGCAATTGGGCTACTGTGCATTAGCTTGCTCTGGAGCCCTCCTTCCTGAGCTGAGACAAAAATGTGTGAGCTGGAGGCTAAGAAACGGTGAGCTCGCTCACACTCAGCTTGGAGGGAACACTGCCCCCCCAGCCTGACAGGGGGCCGGCCCTTGGAAGCTTAAAGGAGGCCTCCAAGAGGAGAATCTACCCTGTACTGCCTGTGGGCTTGCCAGCTCCAGGTCGGGAAATTCCTGGAGACTTTGGGGGTGGAGTCTGGGAAGGGTGGGGGTTGGGGAAAGAACTTCAGCAGGGCAGAGGGCCACAGAGCCCACCTTCGAAACCAGCCATTTCCTCCAGGAGGGGGGACTGGTCTCTGTCGACTGGAGATCAGCTGAAACCCCAGCAGATCCCCAGCCACACCCTGGAGGCTGGCAACCCCAGGGGGCCTGTGAAGTGCGAGTGGCCGGGGAGTGTGTGAGGGGGTGAGGAACCGGCAGGAGGCAGAAGGCGCAGCAGGGGTGGGGGGTGCGGCTCCCTCTCCAGAGGCAGGGACTTGGGGGTGGCCGGCCTTGGCTTGTGACCGGTCTGATGTACATTGGGGGTGGGCGGGGGGGGGAGATGTCATCCTGACTGCCCCAGATGAACTGGGCGCTTGCTCACAAAAGGGTAAATGTGAAGGTTTCCCTTGCTCGAAAGCCAGGGGAATCCGACTCTAGGGGTGCGGTGCTCATCTCCATTCCCAAGCTGAAGAGCCAGGCTATTAGCCACAAGGTATAGATAGGGGCTCTGGGGCAAGTGATGCTCTGTCATCTTGGTGCTTTGGGGGGTCAACAGTGGGATGGCTTCTAATGTCCTGGCCCCACTGGTGGACCTCCTGATGTCCTGGCCCCACTGGTGGACCTCCTGATGGCCCCTGGTATTTCTGGCCACTGTGTGACACAGAGTGTTGGACTGGATGGGCCTTTGGCCTGATCCAACATTGGCGTCTCTTATGTTCTTATGTTCTTATGTTTGCTGTCCGAAGACATTTCCGTGGTCATGTGGCCGGCATGACTAGATGCCGAGGCGCATGGAACACTGTTTACCTTCCCACTGAAACGGTACCTATTTATCTACTTGCAATTTCTTGCTTTCGAACGGCTACACTGGCAGGAGTTGGGGCCAGAGACGGGAGCTCACTCCATCATGCGGCACTCGGGTCTCGAACTGCCGAACTACCGACCTTCTGGCCTGGAGTTCAGCGTCTTAAACCACTGAGCCACCGCAGCCCCTTCAGCTCACAAAAACTTTGGCCTAAATAGATGTGCTTTGTCAATATTGATGCTTCGGTACTTAGAAACTGTTGATATACTTTTATTACGCCTAATGCCTTTTTGTGTTAAAAGCAACGAATGCCTGAAATGTATTGGTGGTGGTGGGGTCATCACGCTGCCTTTGGAATAAATCTGGCTGCAGCATTTTTTTTTGGGGGGGGGTTATGCCGGAATTGGATGAAAATAAAATCTAAGCTCCCCACCAAAAAAAAAAAAAAAAAGAGCCCCATTTTTGCAAATCACACACCAAGCTCAGACCCTCGGTCCACTGAGGTCGGCATTGCCTACTCAGGCCAGCAGTGGCTGTCCAGGGTCTCCAGCTGAGGTCTTTCCCATCACCTCCCGCCTGGTCCTTTCAAAGTTTCAAACGCCAGGGGTTGAGCCTGGGACCTTCTGCACGCCAAGCAGATGCTCTTCCACTGAGCCATGGCCCCTTCCCTCTGTGGGCTCCTTCAGCCCTGTCGAAGTCTGTTTCCTCTGGCCACAGCAGAGGGCTAAGAAACATGGCAGAGCACGACCCCCCCCCAACACACATTCGCACCCTGAACCAACTAACCAGGCCTCCCTCCCTCCAGATCTACGGCGGTTTTGCCAGGCTCCACTGTCCATGTATTTGCTGCTCGACAGCCAAGCCGCACCAGGGCTTGGAGGCTGTTTCCTTAACGGGGGAAACGGAACTTCTTTGGGCAGAACCTCCCGCCCAGTGGCAGCTCTCAGGAGGCCACCCCGGTGCCACGTGGGGGGGGCAACTGCCAGGATGCAGTGCCTCCGCCCACATTCCTTGGGGAGGGTCTGCCTTCCCCACCTGTTATGGATTGAGCCTGAGACTTTCCTCTAGCTGCACCTAGAACGGGCTGAGCTTGCTTCTCTAGAACAATAGCTCGCCTGGACCCAGGAACTAACCTATCGATAAGCAGTGTCATGTAAATAGCCTATCACTGCGAGTGTGTGTGTGTTGGGTGTGGTGTTTGCAGGCTTTATAAGCAGGGCTCCAGCCCTGTGAGCTTCGTCTTGTCGTTTGCTGAAATCCCTGAATAAACCAGAGCTGATCACTGCGATGTGTCCAGAACCCAGTCTTGATCACCACCCTTCACCCCCCCCCACTCACCAGCAGGATCTCGATGGTGCCCAAGATGTACATGGCGCCGGCGAAAGTGGTGCCCAGGTAGAAGCAGAGCCCCACAGCACCGCCAAACTCCGGGCCCAGGGAGCGCGAGATCATGTAGTAGGAGCCCCCGGCTGGAGAGAGAGGGAATGTGTGAGGTCTGCAAGGTTGCCCGGGCAGGGATTCCCAGCCCCGCTCCGAGAGGCCGCGCAATGCACGGGAAGCTGGGCAAGAGCTCTGCTGCTAAGAGCTCGGCACATCCTCCTGGCTCGAGGGGCAGCGGGGCAGGGAGGGGGAGAGGAGGGGCCCACCCTGAGGGCAGAGGAGGGGACCTCTTCTCTCCTGCACCCCCCCCACTGGCACAGGCATGCCAGGATGCCGGGGCTGCGCAAGGGTCGGACAGAGCGGCCTGTCAGCCCAGCAGGGAGAGGGCGACGGCTGCCTGCTGCTTGAAGCCCGAGATGGCAGCTGCCCACCCAGTGAAGCCAGCCAGCGAAGGCCCCCCCTCACCTCTCTTGCCCGCAGCATGGTGGGTCTGGGGCAAAAGCACCTGCCTTCTCCCAGGCACCCCAGTGACACCCCTGCTAAGGGGGGGGCGATTCCTCCCCCAGCTTGGGGCCCCATAGGCTCTCCCCCCCGCCACGCCCAGCCCGCAACAAACCTGGCACCACGCCGTTGGTCGCGATGGCGCTCATGGAGATGGCCGTCAGCATCGTCTGTGGGGGCAAGGCAGAGGTGTTGGAGGGGGGCGTGCAAGGGAAAGGGCCCCCCCACCAGGCCACAGTGGGAGGAGCTTCGGGGCAAAGGGGCAGGGAGGGTGTGCGTTGCTGCAGGTGAGGGCAGGCTGGCCGGGCACTGCGGCAGGACACACCCGGGGAAGCAGCAGCCGTCTTGCACCAGGGCCCGGATGTGGGGAGCAGGGTCCCCGTGACCCTTGGAGCCCCAAGGGGTTGCCGCTCTTGTTTTCTTTCGCCAGAGCCCGGCCTCTGTGGCCGGACAGCGCGGGGGATGGGCAGGCAGGCAGGCTAGGGGCTCAGCTGCCCCCAAGTGGCCCTTCTTGGCTCTGCTGGAGGGTCAAGCACCACGCCAGACCACGCCCCTCCCAGTGGGCAGAACACTTCCCCATCTTTCATCTTCTTCCTCCTCACAAATGAGCTTGCAAATTAGGCAACAGTTGTGACTCCGATTTTACATCTGGGGAACTGAGACTGAGAGAAGGGACCCACCCATCCCCCACAGGTTGGTCCCGGAGCCTGGGCTCTCTGGTGCACGCCCGGCGGCTTGCCCACTGCGCCCCTTGCCCACTGCCGTAGCCCGGCCTCGAGGGGCCATGGCCTCACGTTCCGACCTTTCAGGTGCTCAGCCTCTGCCCCAAGAGTGAGGCTCTCCTTCTGGACCTTCTCTGCTGGGAGGGGTGGCAAGTCCGGGGCCCACGCTCCGGGCCGGGCTGCCTCCTGCCTCCTTCTGCCGAGGCCGCCGCCGCCGCCTGGGAGCCGCTGCAAGACGGATGGGGCGAGCGGCGGTGCCTTGGGCCCGGAATTAATCAGCCACCAGAGCTCAGCCTCCCCGCACCGTCGCCCACCCAGGCAGGCGTATCCATCCCCAGCGCCAGCAGCTGGCTGCTGCTCCCCGGCCTCCCGCGCCTCTGGCGTGGCTGCAGCAACGGCAGGTGGGAACTGGCACCCGTCAGCAGAGGCGGGCGCTCCCTGCTATTCACATCCCCGGGGGGGAGGGCTGCTTGAGGAGGGGGCTTATTTTCCGCCACAGTTCCGCTTGGCACTGGCAACAGGTTCTGCCCAGGTGTCGGGGGCGGGTGGGAGACTCACGCAGGAGCAGCAGAGGATGACCATGCAGAAGGACTCCAGGATGCCAGAGATGCCCACCACCCACGTGAGGCGGAGGAAGAGGATCACGCCGAAGATGTTCTGCAGGCAGGGCAGGTAAACGCCCATGAAGGTGCCCATCCGGGGAGCCTGCAGAAGGAAAGGTGGAGCGGTCAGGCACCCAAAGCCGGCTTCCGCTCTTGGTGCGGGCCTCCCGGCTCCGTGGGAGAGGGGAAGGCACAGGCAGCAGGGGGGAAGCCGACTCAGACCCTCGGCAAGGCGGGCAGAGGAGTTGAAGGGCTCACGCTGCACACGGGGACCTCTGGAGGGGGTCCCACTCCTGACTCGCCTAGGCCTACTCTCCAGAGTCCCCTCCCTGGCATGATGGGACAGAGGAAGTGGGGGTGCTGCTTGAGGAGACCCTGGAGTCAGCTCCTTGGATGGGGGAGGGGGTCTTGGTTGCTATGTGGCCGCTATCCTGTTATCTGAACCATGTAACCTTGAGACCTCACTGTGTCTGGTATCCTCTTTCCCCTGAGAGCTGCATACCCTTATTCCGGTGGGCTTTCTAGCTTAGGGGCGATTGGCCATTAATGACCTCTTTGACTTCAGTATAATTGCTTGCTTCGCAGGCTTGTCCCCAGTTCTAACAAAGAATCGTTAAGAGTCTGGATCCTATCAATGTCTCAATAAACTTTAATTTTCCTGAATGACTGTTATGGGGAACTGATTTCTCCAGGGGCTCTGACACTTGGCAGCGTCACTGGTTAATTCTCAGCTGGTCCCCAGGGGACAAGTCTTGGGGGCTCCCGGAAACTTTTTGACAAGTGGGGGGCAATGCTCCCTCTAAGCTGTGTAGTCTTATGAGGAAAAAATCCACTTTGTGAGCTTTGGGCATTAAAGTTGTGAGCGAGTGATTTGGCTACTACATGAACTAGTTTGCTCTGGAGCCCTCCTTCCTAAACTAAGACAAAAATGTGTGCGCTGGAAGCTAAAAAACTGTGAGCTAGCTCACACTAACTCAGCGTAGAGGGAACACGGGGGGGGGCACTTAGACTCTTAGCCACCCCTTTCTCCCCACTTGCAACAGCAGCGCAGGGTTGTTTTTGTTCAGCCCACCCTGAGGATAAAATCCCGGATCTGAGATTTCTCCCCCAAGCCCTTCACACAGGAACACCGAGGAGTTGGCTGATGGCCACGGGGCGGGGGGGGCGGGGTGAGGTCTCAGGAGTGAGACGCCTGGCCGAGATCTGAGCATCGCATGCATAGATCATACACATGCCTCTGTCAATCACACTGCCTCGCCTGGAGTGCTTGCTCCTTTTTTCTTTAAGTGTCCTAATTTTCCACTTGTGCCTTGAGAGACCTTTCCTGATGCTGATGCTTCCCTGGTGGGGGTGGGGGGCTCAGAACCCCCAGGCCCCCGAAGGAAGGAAGCTTGTTAATTGCCCCGCCTGAGACGGGGAGCAGTTCTCTGCAAGCGTTCAAACCAACAGTGGCCTGCTGCGACCCGTGGACACCCTCCCGGCAGGCGCGAGACAGCCAGGACTTCTTCCTCTAGAGCTTCCACTTGAACAAAGGCCCAGCTGAAAGCCACTGATGCGGCACAAATGGGAACTTGAGCCAAAGAGGAAGGGACTCTGAGACGGAGGTGATCTAGCAAGCTCGGAATTCATCCTCGGGACCCCCCAGAGCCACAGAACACGTTTCTTAGTGGCCTTCCGACAAAGCTGAGCAAAGAACCGTGTCAGTCTACGAAAGGGAGCAAGGGTTCCCCTGCTCACCTCCTGGACAGCAGCCCTGTGGTCAAACTGACCGGGAATCCAGCTAGGGAGAAAGTGGCGGAAGCCCTGGGCATGTGGGGAGGGGTCTGCTGCTCTGCCAGACCCACCCATCATGGAGGCCATTAATGACCTCTTTGACTTCAGTATAATTGCTTGCTTCGTGTGCTTGTCCCCAGTTCTAACAAAGAATCGTTAAGCGTCTGGATCTTATCACTGTCTCAATAAACTTTAATTCTCCTCTGCCAGCCCCACCCATCATGGAAGTAGGGGAAGATGACAAGGGAATGCCAAACTCCCTGGAAGGAGAAAAGAACACTCCACCCCCCTGCGCTCTACCCCAGCCCCGAAAGTTGGTTCAGGCCAGGCAGACGGGGGGCCTGGGTGCAGGGCCAGATGACCCAAGGAGAACCCTCCAGCCAAGAAGCCACAGAGACCCAGCTGCCAAGATACCTCTCCCCCCCCCAGCATACACACCCACACCCACACCCAAGGGCTGGTGGGCCCTCCCTCCGTCGCCCCACCCCTTGGCAGACTGGAGAGGAGGGAAGCCCCCCCCCAGGGCTCCAGACCCTCAGCTCAGCCCCCTCCGACCCCCACCCACCCCCACCTTGACGGGCTTCTTCTTGGCCCCCTCGTTGTTTTCCGCCTCTTCGTGCTCGCGGCTGCCCTGGGGCAGGTTGGTGTAGTTGGCCAGGCCGCTGAGCAGGGAGGAGACCATGGGGCTGGTGTCCATCTCCTCCTGGAAAGCACAAGAACGGGGGGAGGGGGCTCAGGCAGTGGCTCCTGCTGTTGATGAAGGGGCTGCTCTCCTTGGGGTTTCCATCTCCTGAGGAGAAGAAGAAGAGGAGACTGGATTCATACCCCCCTCCCTTCACTACCCGAAGGTGTCTCAGAGCGGCTTACAGACTCCTTTCCCTTCCCCTCCCCCACAACAGACAGACACCCTGTGAGGAAGGTGGGGCTGAGTGACAGAAACGGCTCTTTTTCAAGGAGAGCTCTTATCAGAGCTACGGCTTGCCCAAGGCCATCCAGCAGCTGCAAGTGGAGGAGTGGGGGAATCAGACCCGGTTCTCCCAGATGAGAGTCCTCTGTGCCCTTCACCAGGATGGACAGGGGCTCTGTACGATGGGGCAGGTGATGCCATCCCCAGCCTGGCCCTTGAAGGAGGTCTCATGCGCGCGTCACCCCCCCCCACTTCCTGCCGCCAGCTGCAGTTCAATCAACAGCAGGGCTGGGATGGGGGTCTGGATGGAACACTCACCCCACTTCACCACCCAGAGACCCAGGAGAGGATGGGGCCAGACCCCCTCTGTGTGTGTGTGTCTGAGTGTGTGTGTGTGTGTGAAGTGCACAACTGACATATGGCGCACTGCCCCCCCCCCCGGGCCAGCGAGGGGCTTTCCAGGCAAGTGAGGAGCAGAGGTGGCCTGTCGTTGCCTTCCCCTGCGGAGCCTTCCTTGGCGGCCTCTCGTCCAGCTCCTGAGCTCTGGTGAGGCTGGACTCTCCCAAGCTGCCTCCCCCCTCCACGCCCTCCCCTGAGCCCCAAGACGCCTGGAGCCAGGAAGCCAGGCTGCTGACCCTGGGCCTCTGCTGGGAGGGGCCACCCAACCGAGGGGACCCCGGATGGCTGGCCGAACTCACGTCCCGACGGCCACCAGGACGGGTCCCGGCCCCTTGGCCCAGCCATGCCTGCTCCAGCCTCTCTCACCCTCTGTCCTGTACAGACCCCTCTCACGCAGCCCAGCCTCGTTTAACTCCTCCTAAACACACACACGCGCACACGGCTGCCCTACTGCTCAGCTCGGCAGGCAGTTCCGTTAAACAGTCCCCCCTCCCCCGCCAACCAGAGGGGCTTCTTTTCTGGCCAGCGGTACACATTGATGCCCACCAGGGCTATTTTTGGGCAGGAACACAGAGGAACGGAGTTCCGGCTGGCTTCAGAGTTGGCCATGGCCACTACAGCTAAAACCTCTGCGCGTGCGTGGCTACAGAGGGAAGGCCTGGCGAGCGACCCCCCCCCCCCCCCCACCCCGGGACAAAGGGAGAAGGCCCCTGGAAGGATCGTGGAGGCATTTAAATGCCTCCCCGTGCCTTCCCCGGCCTGTCCAAGGACCAGCTTGCCACAGCTGTGGGGTGCCCGGCCAAGCCAACGGAAGACAATTTAAACTGCCTTCCCTTCCCCTCAAGGGGGGGGGGCTTGCCCAGACTCCCCGCAGCTGCAGGGCGCCCAGGCAAGCCAAGGGAAGGCATGGGGGTGTGGTCAAATAGGCTAATATGCTGCGCTGTCAGGGGTGTGGCCTAATATTCTGATTAGTTCCTGCTGTTGGGTGTGACCTATTATGCTAATGAGTTCCCGCTGGGCTTTTTCTACCAAAAAAAGGCCCCGATGCCCACTCTCTCTCTCTCCCTCTCTAACAGTCTGCTGCCAGGATCTCTTGGCTTCTCTGAATCCACAGCTCTCATTTTCCTTTTATAACCAAGGTTGTAGCCCTTTTTGTTATAGAGATCAGGGGAAATGTGCTCCCGGTATTTCTGCAGTGAAAAGGGCTGGATTCATTTAAAAAGGGAAAAAAAGAAACCTGGGAATTCAGAGAGAAGCTGGTAGATTATGACAACTGATCATTAGGGTTTTAGTTGGCACTAGGGGTTCCTGATTTTTAAAAAGGCCCAAGAAAGAAGTGGTACGGAGGGCAGTGCCAGGCAGTAGAAGCCTTAGATAGTTGTGGTTACAAATCATCCACATCAACCGTAAATAAAAGCTTTGAAAAACCCCTACTCTTTGGACTTTGCCTAAGTTGTCCTTGTTGCCATCAGTGGCTGGTGATCTCTTGGGACTGGCAACGTTTCGACCATGCACAGCATGGGGTGATGCCTTAGGATCGCATTTATATCCCCACAGCTGGGACTGCACCAATGCTCCCTCTAAGCTGTGGAGTCTTGTGAGGAAAAATTCCACTTTGTGAGCTCCTGGCATTAAAGTTCTGAGCAAGCGATTTGGCTACTGCATAAATTAGTTTGCCCTGGAGCCCCATCCTTCCTGAGCTGAGATAAAAATGTGTGAGCCGGAGGCTAAAAAACTGTGAGCCAGCTCACACTAACTCAGCTTAGAGGGAACATTGGACTGCACTCTGCCCAGGGACTGAAGCCCAGCTGAAGCCCAACGCTGCTGGCAAATCCCTCAAACACAGAACAGTCCAGTGCTCAGGGATGCAAATGGCTCTGGCCAGAGGAAAACAAAAGGAGCGCCATCTAACACCTCTGCTAGATGGCCACGCCAGAAAGACAGAGACTGAGTAAGCCAGTAAGGCCAGATCATATTTCATCTTCTTGGGTTAAGAAGGTCATCAGGACTGACCCCAGGGGGAGCCGGTCTCCCAAGGGGAGATTATAAAGGCCCAGGAGGACTGTAGGGCAAAGGGCTCATAAGACCATAAGAGAAGCCAATGTTGGATCAGGCCAATGGCCCATCCAGCCCAACACTCTGTGTCACACAGCGGCCAAAAATACCAGGTGCCATCAGGAGGTCCAGCAGTGGGGCCAGGACCCTAGAAGCCCTCCCACTGTTGCCCCCCCCCCAAGCCCCAAGAAGACAGAGCATCCGTTGCCCCAGACTGAGAGCTCCTATCTATACTTTGTGGCTCATAGCCACTGGTGGACCTCTGCTCCATATGCTTATCTAATTCCCTCTTGAAGCTGTCCTTGCTTGTAGCCGCCACCACCTCCTGTGGCAGTGAATTCCATGTGTTAATCACTCTTTGGGTGAAGAAGGACTTCCTTTTATCCATTCTAACTTGACATGAAAAACACTGCAGACTTGGCCAACCTGAAAAATCAGCACTGGCTGAACATAGCCTAACTCAAACAGGACACAGCATCTTATTCCAAGACACTGAAATGCTGGACAACACATCCAATTACCATGTCAGATTACACAGGGAAGCCATTGAAATTCATAAACACAATTTCAACAGGAAAGAAGTTTAAAAATAAACAGGGCATGGTTTCCTGTCCTAATAAATACAATATGCTTTACATCTTACAACAGCGCTACAAAGAAGATTAGAATGTCAACAGCCCATCCACATGCAAAAGAACCTTCTCAGGAAAGCTCCTCCATTAGCATGTAACAGCCTGGAAAACTCCTACAAGATAATGACTCAGCCCTACCCCACCTTCCTGAGTAGATATAAATTACCTGCCTACCATTTTTCTTCTCACATAGAAGGAGGAGGAGGAGAGGGAGGAGGAGGAGACTGGATTTATACCCTGCCCTTCAGTCGAAGTCTCAGAGCGGCTTACAATCTCCTTGCCCTTCTCTTCCCCACAACAGACACCCTGTGAGGTAGGTGGGACTGAGAGAGCTCTTTAGAGAACTGCTGTTTTTCAAGAATAGCTCTGACAATTCACAGCTATACACCCAATCATTTACCAATTATAACTGTTTTATATCGTGTTATTTACATTTATGCGACTTCTTGTAAGTTATCGTTATACCTGCATGATATGTTTATATGCACACTGTAAATTCTTTAATAAAACCAATAAAAATATATTTTTTAAAAAGAACAGCTCTGACAGGACTATGGCTGTAAATTACTTCTACCCCAAATCTCATGCTATTCTACATTTTTAAAACAAATATTGTTCCCCTCGGGCCACAATCTCACATTATTCAAAACCTGGAAACAAAATAACATAACACGTATAATTGATATCTCCTCTGGACCAACTATCTTAGAAAAATCAACTTTAGAAGACAAAATAGGCCAACAAATCCCATGGTTTCTTTACATGCAACTAAATCATATGTTCAGCCATCTTAAACTTTCGTAACGTCTAGCTGAACCACAGACAGAACTTGAATATGTCATGCAAACCTACAACACCCAGAATCGTGGCTTAATCTCTACTATATATATCCTCCTTTTGAACACGTCACAACCAAAACAATGTCTAGCTGAACCACAGACAGAACTTGAATATGTCATGCAAACCTACAACACCCAGAATCGTGGCTTAATTTCTACTATATATACCCTCCTTTTGAACACATCACAACCAAAACAACTACCTTATCAACTTGCACGGCAAAATTATTGCAACGCCCACCTCACTGATGAAGAACCGACCAAACTATGAAAGTCAAAAATGTTTACCTCTTCAACTATCTCTGTCAGACGACAAACCTTCAAACTCATGACACGTGGGTACGCCACACCACACAAACTTTCTCATGTATCTTCCCCGAAGTCACTCTATTGTTGGAAAATGTGCAATCAAATTGGAACTTTCACCCACTGTTGGTGGCAATGTGACAAAATCCAAGACTTTTGGAAGAAAGTTCTCTCCCACATAAAATTAATAACAGGCGTTGAGGTTCCCTTTCTCCTGGATGCCTTGTTTTAAAATTTCTGGCCACCTAACTTTTCATCTTGGAGACATAATGATCTAATACAGACATTGCTAGTCACTGCTGGAACAGCAATAGCTTCCCTTTGGAAAAATACTTCCACATTTGGTGGAAATGTGAAAGAGTACAAAGTTTTTGGAAAATGACTAAACACCTGATAAAAGAGATTACAGATATAGACTTAACATTTACTCCTGAAATTTTCCTGTTAAATATAACACCCGATGGTTTAAAATTTAATGCAAAATGTATTATTGTTTACCTAATTACAATGGCTAGGATAGCTGTTGCAAAGAATTGGAAATCAGATAATCTGCCGAGCCGTGATGTATTACTTAGCAATTTTTATGAAGTAATAGGAATGGATAAATTAAATATGTTTCTAGCGGGAAAAACAAGTGAGCAATTTAAGCAGAAATGGCAAAAAGCCATTAATTGGTATGAAATCAACTTCTGAGGCCAACCCCCCTAATTGTATGTAATGGAAATTTGTTTGTACATAACTTTGGACAAAACTTGAAAATAAAATACTTTTTTAAAAAAAAGGAAAAATAAAACACTTCCCACCCTAAATGTCTAGTTTCTTAAGCTCTGGGACCAATCTCATGGAACATGTCACTGACCAAATCAACAAATCTTTATACTTTCCCAAAAACTCTAATTTTAATGAAAAACTGTTCCCATTATTGAAATTTTTATCTCATCAACAATTGATCCCATCTGACTAGTCCCAATGACAGAAATGGTTGTAACATTCCTGGAATCACTGTGCAGGACACTCTATTACAACTTAATTTTTCTTTTAATTTCTTACTGTGATACATGTTATATCTCTGTTTTCGAGTCACAATGACCAACTGTTATGTTGGACAAAATCGAGAGGATGCAGAAGAGAGAGAGGAGACTGAGCCCTAGGAGGAAAGGCTAAGGGCTTTGGGAATGTTTAGCTTGGAGAAGAGGAGACTGAGGGGGGGGGACATGATCGCTCTCTTTAAATATGTGAAAGGCTGTCATTTGGAGGAGGGCAAGGAGCTGTTCCAGTTATCAGCAGAGGATAGGACCCGAAGCAATGGGTTTAAATTACATGCAGAAAGGCTAAATATTAGGAAAACCTTTTTCACAGTCAGAGTGGTTCAAAGGTGGAATCCGTTGCCTAGAGAGGTGGTTTTAGCTCCCCTTCACTAACAGCTTTCAAGAAGAGGCTGGACGGATATTTGTCAGAGATGCTTTAGGCTGCTCCTGCGTTGGGCAGGGGGTTGGACTGGATGGTTTGTATGGCCCCTTCCAACTCTATGCTTCTATGAAAGATTTTTATAGCCTTCCCTGTATTGTGTTCTATGTACTACGAACATCGAAGAACAAGTCTGCTGAGGGGAAATCAGCAAGGCTTCTGCAAAGAGCTGTCCTGCCTCACCAACCTCTTGGAGTTCTCTGAGCAGGTTCACAAGTTTGCAGATAAGGGAGATTTTGTAGAGATCATGTGCTTTGGACTTCCAAAAGGTTCCTCATCAAAGATTCCTGAGTAAACGTGGCAGTCATGAGATAAGGGGACGGGTTCTCTTATGGATTAAAAGTTGATTAAATGGCAGGATGCGGAGAGTGGGAATAAGCAGACAGTTCTCACACTGGAGGGAAGTGAGCAGTCAGTGGGATCCCACAAGGACCTGTATTCAGGGGTCATTTTGTAGAAAATGAGGTGCAGGCGCTCATTAGCACAACTCATTTGCATATGCCACACCCCCTGACATCACCGGAAGTGTGTCAGAAGGCAACACCCACTGCTCAGGCTCCACTGGACTCTTTTGGATTGCTAGCTATTGGGGGGGGGGATTATGGAGATCTGTCTTTGCAGAGGAGGGAGAGCTTCTACCTGAATAAAACTTGGTCTTAAAGGAGCCACTGGACTGTTTTGGGCCGGGGGGCCGGGGCGGGGGGGCTCTGCAGCTTACCTGGCTGCTTCTTGCTCTGACTGAGGGCTGCTGGGAGCAGGGGGTGGGGCTTGTTGCATGTGCCCGCCCCCTGGGCTCTCTATTGCCGGAGCTCCGCTCCCGTGCGTTCCTGCAGGAAATGACCCCTGCCAGTACTGAAACCGATGCTATTTGATTTGTTCAGAAATGATTTGGAATTCGGGCTGAGCAGCACAGTGGCCAAGTTTGCGGATGATATGAAACAAGCAAACAAACAAAACCCCAAGGCGGCTGGTGAAGAGTCCCAGGAGGATCCCCACCAATTGGGCGAGTGGGCAATGACGCGGCACATGAAGTTCCGTGTAGGTCAGTGTAAGGCGAGGTACACTGGACCAGGGTTCCCTCTAAGCTGAGTGAGTGTGAGCCAGCTCACAGTTTTTTAGCCTCAAGCTCACACATTTTTGCCTCAGCTCAGGAAGGAGAGCTCCAGAGCAGACTAATTTATGCAGGAGCCAAATGGCTCGCTCACAACTTTAATGCCAGTAGCTCGCAAAGTAGAATTTTTGCTCACAAGACTCCGCAGCTTAGAGGTAGGCACTGCACCGGATCAAAAAAACCCCTAACTTTAAATATACATTAATGGGGCATGAACTGGCTCAGCCTTAGGCTGAAAGAGATCTTGGGGTTGTTAAAAAGCTTGATGAAAATGCTGCCTCTGTATACAGCAGCAGCAGGGGTGAAAAAGGCAAACTCCACCCTGGGGATTACTAGGAAAGGGATTAGAAATCAAATGCACAATATTGCAAAGCCCCTGCACAGATCCACGGTGCGGCCTCATTTGGAACACTGCGTACAGTTCTGGACACTGGATCTCAGAAACAACGCCACCACAGAACTGGGGAAAGCACAGAAGAGGGGCCCCCAAAATGGTCAAGGAGGTGGAGCCCCTTTCCCTAGGGGGAGCGGCTGCAAAGCTGGGAACTTCTCAGTGTAGGAGAGAGATAATGCCAAAGGGGGAAATGACAGAGGCTGATAGAATTATGCATGGGGTTGGGAGAGGGGGACAGAGAACTTCTCCCCCCCCTCTGAAAAGACGGGCGCTTGGGGGCACCCAGTGACATGGGTGGGCAGTAGATTCAAGACACCCTTAAGGAGATTCTTCCCACAATGATTGGTCAATCACCTCTGCTGCTTACAGTCATTCAGATGTGGAGCTCGATGCCAGCGGATGTAGTGATGGCCACAGGCACAGACGGCTTTAGAAGGGGATTAGGTAGATTCATGGCGAGGTCTGTGGTGACTGAGGGGAACCTCCATATTTAGAGGCACTAAATCTCCAAATCCCATTACCAGGAGGCAACATCAGGGGAAGGCCTCAGCCTCTATCCCCTGTTGTTGGCCGTCCAGAGGAACTGGCTGGCCCCTGTGTGAGACAGGATGCTGGACTAGGTGGACCCTCCCTGGTCTGACCCAGCAGGGCTCTTCTGATGTTCTTAGGAAGGCCTCGGCCTCTCTGCCCTGCTGTTGGCCCTCCAGAGGCACTGGCTGGCCCCTGTGTGAGACAGGATGCTGGACTAGGTGGACCCTCCCTGGTCTGACCCAGCAGGGCTCTTCTGATGTTCTTAGGAAGGCCTCGGCCTCTCTGCCCTGCTGTTGGCCCTCCAGAGGCACTGGCTGGCCCCTGTGTGAGACAGGATGCTGGACTAGGTGGACCCTCCCTGGTCTGACCCAGCAGGGCTCTTCTGATGTTCTTAGGAAGGCCTCGGCCTCTCTGCCCTGCTGTTGGCCCTCCAGAGGCACTGGCTGGCCCCTGTGTGAGACAGGATGCTGGACTAGGTGGACCCTCCCTGGTCTGACCCAGCAGGGCTCTTCTGATGTTCTTAGGAAGGCCTCGGCCTCTCTGCCCTGCTGTTGGCCCTCCAGAGGCACTGGCTGGCCCCTGTGTGAGACAGGATGCTGGACTAGGTGGACCCTCCCTGGTCTGACCCAGCAGGGCTCTTCAGATGCTGGACTAGGTGGACCCTCACTGGTCTGACCCAGCAGGGCTCTTCGGATGTTTTTATGAAGGCCTCGGCCTCTCTGCCCTGTTGTTGGCCCTCCAGAGGAACTGACTGGCCCCTGTGTGAGACACGATGCTGGACTGGATGGACTCCCAAGTGGTCTGACCCAGCAGGGCTCTTCAGATGTTCTTATGAAGGCCTCGGCCTCTCTGCCCTGTTGTTGGCCCTCCAGAGGAACTGGTTGGCCACTGTGTGAGACGGGATGCTGGACTGGATGGACTCTCCAGTGGTCTGACCCAGCAGGGCTCCTCTGGTGTTCTTGTGCATGGGATGTGCATGAAGGTTCTGGAGGATCCCCAGGGCGGTGGGGCCCACTCTCCTGAAGGGGCTGAATGCAGATCTGGGCCCTGCAGGTGCTGGGGGCGTGGGGGCGCTGGCAGCTGGCAGCTGGCACTTCCACACTGCGTGCAGAGGGACGGCTTCTGCGGGGGACCGGGTGCTGCCTGGGATGAGAGATTTCTACCTTGCACCCTGGATGCCCTATGAGTTGTGAAGCACACGGAAGGCCCGTCATTTCCCCAAGGCCCAGACACCGAAGCTGGCCCTTAATGCCCTGGGGAATCATCTTTACTCCAGATCGTGGGCCGACACTATCCACTGCGCCACGCTAAGTTGAACTCAGTGGTATCCCCCCCCCCAGCACGGAGCACCGTGTCTTGAAGCCGGGGATCCTCGCAAGAGCAGGGGAGGGCCCTCTTGGGCAGCCCTGATGTGTGGCCCTGACAATCACGCACTCCTGGGAAGGGCAGGTAATTGCGCTGTCTCGTCCTCCAGCTGCAGGCTTCTCCCAGGGCAGCGGACGCAGCTGCTGGGCTGTTCTCCAGTGTCTCAAATAAACACACACACACACCCCCATTGCACCTCAGGCCGAGCACAGGTGGGAAAGTGGGGAACTCACTCAGCAATGCATGTGCTGAAGCGGGGGTGGGTGGGTGGGCG
>NW_015159821.1:86970-87766 GCF_001447785.1 Gekko japonicus
GGATTCGAACTGCAGCGCGCGCACTCCCTTTCAGATCGCTTCTCTCCAAAATGCACCTGGCGGGGGGTCTCATAGTCGGGGGCTCCCCCAGAGGCCACAGGGCACACAGGGACTCACTCCTGCAGGCTGAGGGGCCCGCCCAAGGCGGCTCTCCGGCTGTCCAGCAGAGGATCCCCGCATTTTGCTACCCCCAAGCCCCTGAGGGCTGACCAGGATGCTGGCCTCTCCAGTGGCTGGGCAGCCTCTCATTACGTCCATCAGTGGCCCCTATTAGCCACGACGTATAGAGAGGGGCTCTTTGGCAAGGGATGCCCTGTCTTCTGGGTGCTTGGCGAGGGGGGGGAACAGTGGGAGGGGCTCCTAGTGTCCTCTTGGCCCCACTGCTGGACCTGCTGATGGCACCTGGTATTTTTGGCCACTGTGTGACACAGAGTGTTGGACAGGAGGGGCCATTGGCCTGATCCAACACTGGCTTCTCTTACGTTCTTATGTACTCCAGGGAGGCCGGAGAGCTGGCTGGGGGGGAAGGTAAGATTAAGAATATAAGAGAACATGGTTGCCCCCCCAAGCACCAAGAATACAGAGCATCACTTGCCCCCGACCCAGAGAGTTCCTATCTATACCTTGTGGCTAAAAGCCACAGATGGACCTCTGCTCCATATGCTCATCCAGTTCCCTCTTATAAGAACATAAGAGAAGCCAGTGTTGGATCAGGCCAATGGCCCCTCCAGTACAACACTCTGTGTCACACAGGGGCCAAAAATGCCAGGTGCCATCAGGAGGTCCACCAGTGGGG
>NW_015159821.1:88139-91070 GCF_001447785.1 Gekko japonicus
CCTCCCTCCCTCCCGGCTGCCTCCCCCTCTTCCTGCTTCTTTGTCTAATCTCCCTGAGGTCAAGATGTGTTCTCAGCAACGTTCTGCATTCTAGCTCAAGTAGATTGCCAGCATGCCTAGTCTTCCTCTCCTCTCTCCTCGTGTGCCGGTTCTTAGCAAGAAAGGGCATCCATCTCTTTTCTAAAGCAAGAGGCCTCGCGCGGACGTTCCTTCTAAAAGCAGCTCCCCCCCCATCACTAAGCAAACTGGCTCCCAAACTAACAGGCCATTGGGCTGCCGGTGGGCGAGGAGTGCTCGGCCCTGGGGCGAGGGGTTCCTCTACCTGCCCACCAGAGGGTCTTCTCTTCTGGGCTGCAGGCTGCCTCCCCTTTCTCTCTAGGGCAGGGCTGGAGCGGAGGGTCCCACAGGCTGGGGTCTCTCCTTTTGAGAGGCAGGCTGGGAGGAGGAGGAGGAGGAGGAGGAGGAGGAGGAGGAGGAGGAAAATGACCTGCCACCGGTCCCCATGCCACCCCCATGAATTCTCCTTGCATGTCTCTTTTCTGGCCTCACACCACAAATCCCCCCCCCCGCGCCACACACACGCACCAGATTTCTTTTCCTGTCTGAAGGTGGAGGCTGTTTGTTTCTGTGAAGCCAAGACTCAAGCAAGGGAGAGGCCATGGGTGCAGGGATTGTGTCGTGTGCGGGAATGCCTTCCAATAGACCACTTCATTAGTCTCAGTAACCCTCTGAAGTCTCTGTCTCCCTCCAGACGGTTGCGTAGCCAACGGGATGATGAGAGCCCAAAGGAAAAGAGGCCTCCCGGTGAAGGGGACCGAGTTAACACTTCCTGCCTCCTACAAACCAGGGCAGGGGTACTTTCCAGGCAAAGCAGCTGGCAGGTGTTTGAGTTAAGTTCCTCTGAGATAAAAATCCAGTCGGCGTACCCGGTTTTCAATGCCATTGAGGGCAGCTCGCAGTTTCTAGGCCAAGTGGCGCCGGGGCTCGAGGCTGGGAACGTGAGCCAGAGGGTTTTCTCCCAGGGTTGAGGCAGGTACTTTCCCCAGGGCCTATGGTTGCCAGCTTCCAGGTGGGGCCTGGAGATTTCCCGGAATTAAAACTGATCTCCAGATGACAGAGATCAGTTCCTCCGGAGAAAACGGCTGCTTTGGAGGGTGGACTCTCTGGCATTATGTCCTGCTGAGGTTGGGAAATACCTGGAGATGATGGGGGGGGGGTGGAGCCTCAGGAGGGCGGGGTTTGGCGCATAATGTCATGCAGCCCAACTTCCAGAGAGGCCCTTTTCTCCAGGTGCCCTGATCTCTGTTGCCCGGAGCCCAGCTGCAGCAGCAGGAGATCTCTCCAGGCGCCACCTGGAGGCTGGCAACCCCGCCCCTGTCCTCAAGCCCTGCCTACTCCAGGCTCCACCCCCAAATCTCCCCACCCTGGAGTTGGCAACCCGACCAGGGCCAGGGCCTGGACAGGCTGGGAGATGAAGCGGGACCTTCTGGGGGAGCCCTTCTGGCCGCCCCCCCCCCCCAGCCAGGGCAAGGGGAGGTTCTCAGCCAGCCACCCCTTTTGGGGACCCTCTGCCCCTCCAAGCGACAACAAGCAAGCTTCCCCCTTTTGCAGTCCCCTGTTTTTAGACTCCCTCCCTGCAAAGGTGGCAACGGCAGCAGCCAGCTGAGTCCTGCCCAGTGAGCGCGAAGGAGGAGGAGGAAGCTTCAGGGTGGGGGGGGGGCTTCCTTGGCTCTCAGCAACCTGGCAGCTCCTCCCACAGCTCCTGAAACTCCCCCCTCCAGCCTTCCACCTGGGAACGGTGCTTCGGGCTTCTTCGTTTGCCAAGGAGAAGGTGGCCCACCCACGGCTTACCCCTGCCCCTTCTGGCCTCAGGGCCAGAGAGGGTCCTTCGGTCCTCAGGAGAGATCCCTCCCCTGCTTCCTCCCGGAGCCCTGAGGCTCTCAGCTTCCTTTCTGGCCACCCCCAAGTGACGACATGGTGAGAGGATGGCGAGAGGGTTGGAATCCAAGTCTTAGGAGGAAAGGCTGGAAGAATTGGGCATGTTTAGCCTGGGAAAGGGAAGGCTTAGAGGGGACACGATTGCAGTCTTCAAGTATCTGAACTTTACTTCTTCACCCAAAGAGTGATTAACACATGGAATTTACTGCCACAGGAGGTGGTGGCAGCTACAAGCATGGACGGCTTCAAGAGGGAATTAGATAAGCATATGGAGCAGAGGTCCATCGGTGGCTATTAGCCACAAGGTATAGATAGGGACTCTGAATTTTTGGTGCTTGGGGGGGGTCAATAGTGTGAGGGCTCCTAGTGTCCTGGCCCCACTGCTGGGCCTCCTGATGGCGCCTGGTATTTTTGGCCCCTGTGTGACACAGAGTATTGGACTGGATGGGCCATTGGCCTGATCCAGCAATGACGTCTCTTATGTTCTTATGAAGGGCTGTCATGTGGAAGATGGAGCAGATCTATTCTCTCTTGCTCCGGATTGCAGGACTAGATCGAACGGGTGAGCCCGCTCGCGGGGAGGGAGGGTAAAAATACTTAAATAAAATAAAAATAAATAAAAATTACAAGGGAGTCGATTCCAGCTGAATGTCAGGAGCAACTCCCTAACTGTCAGAGTGGTTGAGCAGTGTAGCAGACTGCCTCAGGAGGTGGCGGACATTTTCAAGCGGAGGCTGGACGACCCTCTTCCGGGTCTGTTGTAGGGCTCCCTTTCGGCTATGCTTCCTGCAGAGTGCAGAGGGGGTTGGATTAGATGACCTGCAAGGTCCCTTCCAACTCCGACATTCCATGATGCTATGATTCTATGACATTTCATTCTGTCACCTGCATCCAGAAAAGGCTCAGGGGACACTGATGACCCCCCTGGGCAAAGTATCAGGAGAGCGCCATCAGATAAGACCGGGGAGACCAGCAAGGAGAAGAGGAGGAGGA
>NW_015159821.1:91125-120092 GCF_001447785.1 Gekko japonicus
AAGGAACTGAGCTCAGACAAGCGTCTCCTTAAGGCCACACTCCACCCAAAGCCCTGGAGGGACTCAGAGGCCGTCTGGCCTCCACCACTACAGGACGGGAGGGGAGTGTTCCATGGGCCGTGGCTCAGCGGTGGAGCCCCTGGTCTGCAGGCAGAGGACCCCCGGTTGCCATCTTGGCAGGTGCTGGAAAGGACTTTTCTCCGCCCGAGATCTAGAAGCACCACTACGAGCGAGACAGACCACTGCTCTGCTTCGGAAAAGGCATCTCCGCCCACTGAAGGCGAGTCCCATGGGGCAGCTGTGCGGGTCTGCCGTGGAAGAGTCAGCCGGGAGTCCAGTCGCACCTTAGAGTCCTTCGTTCTTGTGGCCCATTCTGACACGCCCAGGGAAATGCTGGTGGCCACTTTGGGATCAGTCTAAGCTCCCTCTGCTCTCCAAGGTGCAAGCCCACCCCACCCCCCGCCAAAAATCTTGTTGGTCTCTCCGGGGCTGCCGGACTCCAGTCTAGTGGCTGAGCCAGCCTGTGGCCAACCAGCAGGGCCTTGCTCTGTGGGCACGCGGGCACGTGAAGTCACACGGCTCACCCCTGGCATCTCTGATTAAAGGGTTTGGAGGGAGGTATCTTTCCTTCGACTCTAAGAAGCTGCCGCCAGTCAGTTCTGAGCTACCGGGACTGCTGGTCAGACTCGGTCAAAGGCCACTGTGTATGACATTTATCCCCTCTAATTTTTAGCACCGCTCGCTTCAGGGTGAAGCTGGAGATGTGCCACAGAAGAGACAAGAGAGTGCTGCGAGCACATCTCTCCTGGCGGGCAGCTGGCTTGGAGCCACGGAGCCGGACGTAGCGAGCCACACAAGCCATCGCCGAGGCCCATCTCCGAGAGGAGGTCAGTCGCCCCACGGGCTGAATTATTCGGGTGCTACAGCACTGCAGTAACGGAGGGGGCCGAGGCAGCTGGGGTTTTGCCAAAGGAGGAGGAGGAGAAGAGGAGATTGGATTTATCCCCCACCCTTCACTAACCAAAGGAGTCTCAGAGCGGCTTACAAACTCCTTTCCCTCCCCCTCCCCACAACAGACACCCCCTGGGAGGTGGGTGGGGCTGAGAGAGCTCTTGACAGAAACGGCTCTTTTCCAAGGACAGCTCTTATCAGAGCTACTGTGTGCCCAAGGTCATCCAGCCAAGTGCAAGTGGAGGAGTGGGGGATCAAACCCGGTTCTCCCAGATCAGAGTCCTCTGTGCACTTCACCACGACACCAAACTGGCTCTCAAAGGGCCAGGGAGGCGAGGGTGACCAGGGAGGGAAGCACATCACAAGGTATCCGTGTGCCAGGGCTAGAAGTCTCCAAGCCAAGATGGGGGATCTGGAGTGCTTGGTGTTCAATGACAATTTAGATACAGAAGGTATCTCAGGAAGAAGTCAGAGCCCAGTGGCACCCTGAAGGCCAACGAAGTTTTATTCCAGGTGTGAGCTTTCGTGTGCAAGACACACTTTGCCAGGCAATGAAATGGAAATACAGAACACAGTTGTATATATAGGGGTGGCTTCTTAAATGAGCATGAAAAATAGTTTATTAACAGATCAGAAGAACGATACGCTTGGTTTCTGTAATGTTGTCAGCAGACATCCATTCAGTATTCTAATATACTATTCTGAAAAAGAAATACACTGAAACATCACATCCAGCTCAAAACATAATGTTAAGTGCCCTCCACGCACCCTCCACGCCTGAGAGGAGATAATTAAGATTCTGTTACTTTCACAATTAGAAAAAACACCTCTAGACATTCATCTGCTATTTTGACATATTCATTGTTTTACAGCTGTTGACCGTACAACCTTAACTTATTTAGTTTTTCACTTTGCATAACTTAAACATCGTCACGTTACATGTTAATTTGCTGTTAAATCCCTGTCTGTAAGGTTAGAGCCTCATCTGCCATTCCAATGTATTTGGGAAAGCGTGCCCTTTGCACAGGGAAGCTCATGCCTTGAACACACCTTGGTTGGTCTTGAAGGTGCCCCCACTGGACTCTGAATTTCTTCTGCCGCTTCAGGCCAACATGCCTGCCCACCTGAAGCCCAGACAGAGCGCCTTGCACAAGTCAGGAAGGGCACTGCCGAGTCTAAAAGAACGTATGTGTGGTTAACAACACTGGCCAAGGAAGCTATAAAAAGTAGAGGCTCCTTTTAAAAAGTGGAAGGTCTGCCCCAATGAATTCTACAGGAGGGACCAGAATTCGACAGGAGGCTCCAGCAAAGGAAACGTAAATCAATAATTAGGCATGCAAAAGGATATTTTGAGAAGTGGGTTGCTAAAAGCATCAAGACAAACATTAAACCTTTAAAAAATATATATCCAGAGCATGAAACTAACCAGAGAAGCAGTGGGACCTTTGGATGACAAAGGAAGGAAGGAAGGAAGGAAGGAAGGAAGGAAGGAAGGAAGGAAGGAAGGAAGGGAAGGAAGGAAGGGAGGGAGGGAGAGAGGGAGGGAGGGGGGAAGGAAAGGGAGGAAAGGAAGGGAGGGAGGGAGATAGTGAGGAAGGAAAGGAAAGGAAAGGAAGGAAGATGGGGAGATGGCAGAGAAGCTCAATGATTTTTTTGCTTCTGTGTTCACTGTGGAAAGTGTGGGGCAGGTACCCATGCCACAGCCCCTATTTTCAGGAAGGGAGTCTGCAGAACTGAGCCAAACTGAGGTGACCGGAGATGAAGTTTTAGACCTGTCCGGGAAATTAAAAACCGATAAGGCCCTGAAGGCATACACTTGAGAGTTCTTAGGGAACTCCGTTGTGAGGTAGTTCACCTATTAACCCGTATATGTAACCTATCACTAAAAATAGCCGCTGAAAAAAGACTGGAGTATAGCAAATGTTGCACCGATTTTTAAAAAGGGGTCCCGAGGGGTTTCAGGAAATTACACGCCAGTCAGCCGAACGTCTGTCCCAGGCAAATTAGTAGAGACTGTAATCAAATATAGAATTATTAGGCACATGGAGGGGCAAAGCCTGCTGAGGGAAAAGCAGCATGATGACTTCTACAAAGGGATGTCCTGCCTCACCAGCCTTTGAGAAGGTGAATGAGAATGTGGACAATGGGAATCCTGTAGACATTCCGTACCTGGACTTTCAAAATGCTTTGGACAAAGTACCTCCCCAACGACTCCTGCGTCAACTTAGCCGTCACGGGATAAGAGGACAGGTTCCCTTATGGATTAAAAACTGGTTAAATGACAGGGAAGCAAAGAGTGGGAGTCAATGGAGTGTTCTCACAATGGAGGGAAGGAAGCAGGCGGGTCCCGCAAGGATCGACATTAGGGCTGGTACTGTTTAATTCACTCATCTGTGACCTGGAACTCGGGGTGAGGAGCAATGTTCCCTCTAAGCTGTGGAGTCCTGTGAGCAAAAATTCTACTTGGTGAGCTACTGGCATTAAAGTTGTGAGCGAGCGATTGGGCTACTGCATAAATCAGTTTGCTCTGGAGCCACCCTTCCTGAGCGAAGACAAGAATGTGTGAGCCGGAGGCTAAAAAATTGTGAGCTAGCTCACACTAACTCAGCTTAGAGGGAACACTGGTGAGTTTCACTCCATGAAACTGCAGAGCGGTCGGGTTAGAACGGATAAAAGGAAGTACTTCTTCACCCAAAGAGTGATTAACACATGGAATTCACTGCCACAGGAAGTGGTGGGTGCTACAAGCATGGACGGCTTCAAAAGGGAATTAGATAAGCATATGGAGCAGAGGTCCATCAGTGGCTATTAGCCACAAGGTATAGCTAGGGGCTCTGGGGCAAGTGATGCTCTGTCTTCTTGGTGCTTGGGGGGGTCAACAGTGGGATGGCTTCTAATGTCCTGGCCCCACTGGTGGACCTCCTGATGGCACCTGGTATTTCTGGCCACTGTGTGACAGACAGAGTGTTGGACTGGATGGGCCTTTGGCCTGAGCCAGCATTGGCTTCTCTTATGTTCTTATGTTCTTATGAGTGCAGTGGCCCAGCTTGCAGGTGACAACAAATGATTCAGGAGGGTGAAAACCCAGGCTGACTGTGAAGAGCTCCAAGAGGGCCTCCACCAACTGGGTGAGTGGGCGACAGCGGGGCAAATGAAGTTCAATGTTGGTTAAGAGTAAAGTGATACACATTGGGGGGGGATAGGCGAATGGGGTCTGACAGGATGCTGGATGAGATGGACCCCTGCCCTGATCCAGGAGGGCTCTTCTGATGTTCTTATGTCCCTGACTTGGGTGCAGGGGGCACAAAGAGAAGCCGCAAGGGGCTCACTGTGCAAAAGGCAGAAGCTGTTCGCGGATGACGCTGAGCCCCGTTCCTTTGCATCCTGATTCCCTCCCTTCTACCACCCCTCCCGTCGCCTGGCTGGGATAGACAAACTCATGAGACGGCCATTCCAGCCCGTACCTGGCGAAGGGGACTCTGACTTTGGAAAGCTCACACCCCAAAGATCTTGCTGGGCTCTCGGGGGCTACTAGGTCGGAACCCAGCGGTCCTCCTGCAGAGCAGCACGGCTGCCCTCCGGAACAAAAGTCACGGGGGGGGGGGGGCGGCAGCTCACAGTGCAAGAGGCACCAGGGGATCCCAGCACTCGACCCCTTCTGCCTTCTGCAGAATCAGAGCAGACGACCCTTCAGACTGGTAGTCCTGGGGGCTCATGAGAACACAAGAGAAGCCAACGCTGGATCAGGCCAGTGGCCGCTCCAGTCCCAACACTCTGTGTCACACAGTGGCCGAAAGTATCCAGGTGCCATCAGGAGGTCCACCAGTGGGGCCAGGACACTAGAAGCCCTCCCACTGTTGCCCCCCCACCCCCAAGCACCAAGAGTACAGAGCATCACTTGCCCCAGACCGAGAGTTCCTACTTATACCTTGTGGCTAATAGTCACTGATGGACCTCTGCTCCATATTAAGAACATAAGGGAAGCCAACGTTGGATCAGGCCAAAGGCCCATCCAGTCCAACACTCTGTGTCACACAGTGGCCAAAAACACCTGGTGCCATCAGGAGGTCCAGCAGTGGGGCCAGGACATTAGAAGCCCTCCCACTGTTGACCCCCCCCCCCAAGCATCAAGAAGACAGAGCATCCCTTGCCCCAGACTGAGAGTTCCTGTCTATACCTTGTGGCTAAGAGCCACGGATGGACCTCTGCTCCAGATGTTTATCCAGTTCCCTCTTGACGCCGTCCATGCTTGTGGCCGCCTCCACCTCCTGTGGCCGTGAATCCCATGTGTCATCAGGCTCTAGACATTGGGGACCAAACTGTGTGTGTGTGTGTGTGGCTCTGCCAAACAAGCAGCTCCCCCCCTCCCAAAGACAGGCAGGCCTTGGTTGTCATGAGAACAGTGCCTGGGAACCGCTCCCCTGCCAATGTCCCGTCCCACCTTGGGCCAGGGGACTTCCATCCTCCCTTCCGGCACTCTGGGCTCACCTTTCTCCTCCTTCCCCCACCTCTCCCCCACCCCCGCTTTCTCCGTGGCCTGGTTTAGATGGTAAACTCTGGGGAGGGGGGGAGGGGAGAGAGACGTCTGCCTCGGTTGCCCACACAACAGCCGGTAGACCGGGGGGTGTGTCATCCGTAGGCTTAGCCACGCAGGCCCTGTGGAATGTGTTGTGTCCTGGGAACCGCCACTAGGCAGTGGCCAAGCGGGCAGAGCTTGATCCCTAAAGAACAATAGAGGCTAGGCTCCTAAGGTCCACTAGGGGAACCAATAGAAACCTTGGCGGGAGATTCAAACCCCCCAGTGGGATCCAGGGGTGTTCCCTTGGATATGTATCTAGTTGGCCACTTGGCCGTTTGTCTTTGTCTTTTGTAGTGTGAAGTACTGAGTAAACGGGTGTTTCTCATGTCGTTGTCCGAGTCGTGATGTATCGAACCGAGTACTTTACAGAATGCCTGGTCTGTCTTGTCTGTCCTGCCTTCCTCTGTCTCTGCCGCAGCCTGCCAGGGCTGTGTGGGGGGGGGATCTTTGCAGAAGGTGTGATTGGCTGGCTGTGCTCTGCTTTCTGTCTGGCTCTTGAAGTGTTTCAAGTTCCCTCGCCCTTCATCCCGTGCTCATCTCTTACAAAAGAGCATTATTGCTGGGAGGCTTAATCAGCTCGTCAGTGCAATTAAATAAACCGGCCGTTGCTGCGCCTCCCCTCTGCACCAGATTCAACACACACAAAAAAGCGGCCTACTTGGCCGGATCTCTTGCCAATCTCGTCATCGTGAGCACAGCCGGGCCTCAGGGAGAACCCCTCGTCCATTCGGAGAGCTGGAAATGACCCCCCAAATCAAAATGCCACAACAGCTACCCAAACACAGTTGGAACCAGGCCCAGAGATGCCAGCCTCCAGGTGGGGCCAGGGGATCCCCCGGAATTACAGTTCTTCTCCAGACGACAGAGAGATCAGTTCCCCTGGAGGGAAAGGGTGCCTCCTCGGAGGGTGGGCTCTCTGTGGCATGGTACCCCCCCACACACACACACTGAGGCCCCCGTTCTCCCCAGACTCCAGCCCCAAATCTCCAGGAGTTTCCCAACCTGGAGCTGGCAACCCTCCCTCCCATTCCCCCCCCCACTGGCCAGGAGAGACCTGGGAACCCTACTGGGGTAATTTGGACCAGTGTTCCCTCCAAGCTGAGTTAGTGTGAGCTAGCTCACAGTTTTTTAGCCTCCAGCTCACCCATTTTTGTCTTGGCTCAGGAAGGATGGGGCTTCAGAGCAAACTAGTTTATGCAGCAGCCAAATCGCTCGCTCACAGCTTCAATGCCAGGAGCTCACAAGGTAGAAATTTTTTTGCTCAGGAGACTCCGCAGCTGAGAGGGAGCATTGCAGCAGCCAGTGTTCCCCCTAAGCTGAGTTTGTGTGAGCTAGCTCACAGTTTTTTAGCCTCTGGCTCACACATCTTTGTCTCCGCTCAGGAAGGATGGGGCTCCAGAGCAAACCGATTGATGCAGCAGCCAAATCGCTCGCTCACAACTTCAATGCCAGCAGCTCACAAAATAAAATATTTTGCTCACAAGATTCCACAGCTTAGCGGGGGCATTTTTTCCCCATATTTATATCCCGCCCTCCCCAATGGGCTCAGGGTGGCTCACAAGGGCAAGGTAAAACCGACTCAGGGGTGCCAACTCTGGGCTGGGAAATTCCTGGGGATTTGGAGGCGGAGGCTGGGAAAGGTGGGGTTTGGGGAGGGGAGGGGCCTCAGCAGGGTCCGAGGCCATAGACTCCACCCTCCGAAGCTGCCATTTCCTCCAGGGGAACTGACCTCTGTCACCTGGAGATCAGTTGTAATTCTGGGAGATCTCCAGGCCTCAGCTGGAGGCTGGCATCCCTAACTGGGGTGAAGAATCTACTCCTTGCTGTCTGGGCTTAAGTGTGTGTGTGTGGGGGGGGGAGGTGCCCCAGCCCTGCCAGCCTCTCCTGAAAAAAATGTGCATTCCTTGAGGGCTCTTCACACTCTTTCCACGTCTGTCCATCTGCCATGCAACGGCAGCCCTGGCATGTTCTAGAGTCCTCCACTACTGCGCATGACCCGCCACGGCAAACTGAGAGGCAGCCCAGCCAGTACCAATCAAAACCTCCTGGGAGGGGGTCTTTGCAGGGGAGAGCCAGGTGCAGAGGGCTAGCTGCCTTTCAGAGGGACATTTGCCACGTCTGAACTCCTCAGGAGGGGCCTCCCAAACTCCACGCCACGCCACACCACATCCCCTCCGGAATGCACAGGAGCAATGCTCCCTCTAAGCTGTGGAGTCTTGTGAGCAAAAATTCTGCTTTGTGAGCTACTGGCATTCAAGTTGTGAGCGAGCGATTGGGCTGCTGCATAAATCAGTTTGCTCCGGAGCCCCAACCTTCCTGAGCTATGACAGAAATGTGTGAGCCGGAGGCTAAAAAACTGTGAGCTAGCTCACACTAACTCAGCTTAGAGGGAGCACTGCAACAGGAGCCCCATAGCACCCAAAAGAGGACTGCCCATTCCAGCAGAATCTTTTGTGGACTGGGGGCTGCCTCCTTGGATGCAGGAAGTGGGTCCTTGCTAGGCTGACATCTATGCAGGGAGGTGATGAAGAAAGATGTTGTAGACAGGGCTCCCCGGGACTTAGAAAAGCCTTTTGCAGGTGTTAACCAGCTCCACAATCAATTATCACCACCAGTGACTGCACTTTTCTTGATTATATTTGACTGCTACAGAATCATGTCTCTCCCTGGACTGCTGGCATTTCATGGCCCTTTGGCCCTGTTGTTAATAGCTCTATATGCACACACACACCCCTCATGCATCTGATGAAGTGGGCTTTACCTCATGAATGTAACACAGCTTTTTGCTTCGGTTGACTGACACTGCTACCCCTCTGGGGCCGGTCCCCACGTGTTTTTCCAATAAACTAAATTGTTCCTGCAGTCAAACACAGCACAGGCAGACCCTGGGGCAGAGAGCCCGTGCCGTCTAGGGGCTCGAGTGTCAGACAAGAAGCTGGGAGACCCAAAGGCATCTCCCCACTGAGCCGTGAAGCTGAATCAGAGACTTTGGGCCAGTCGCTCTCCCAGTCAGGGAAGCCAACCTCACAGGGCTGTTGTCAGGACGAATCAGGGGAAACCATGCCCCCCCCCCCCCGCCTGTGCTCCCTGGAACATGGGTGGGACAAAATAGACCCACGGAAGCAGAAAGAAGCATGCATTTTAAAAAGAAGCATTTTGAAGTTAAGTTTTACTTTGGAAACCGACTCCAACAAGGCCTCTGGACAGGCGGCATAGGCATTTTCTAAATGAAATATCTGTTTTAAAGACTAGGGACAGCATCAGAGTTTCAAATTAAAATGGGGAAATGTGCATTGTTCCAAAGCATTGCCTGAACACAGAGACCAGAGTGGCCTCAACTGGAATCCTGTGTGAAGCTCTCGTGTCATTATCTTAAAAAGGAGGTCTCCAAAAGCTGGAAGCAGCACAGATGAAGGCATTTAGGGGGTGATTTAGGGGGATGGAGGAGCACCTTCTTCGCGAGGGAAGGCGGGAGACTCCGGGACTTCTCCGTTTAGAAAAGGGACGGCTGAAGGGGGACAGGAGAGAGTCTTATAGGATGACGCGCAAGGTGGAGAGAGCGGACCGAGGAGAGACTGTCTCCTCCCTCTCCCGCAACAGTGGAGCTCAGGGTACCCGGTGAAGTCAGCTTCAGAGGGTAGCCATGTGGGTCTGCAGATCCAAATCCAGGAGCACCTTAGAGAGCAACAGGGCATCGGCTTGCAAGAGTCAAATCTCCCTTCATAGAATCATAGAATGTTAGAGTTGGAAGGGACCCTACAGGTCATCTAGTCCAGCCCCCTGCACTCTGCAGGAGCAGAGCCAAAAGACAGCCCTACAGCATACCCGAAAGATGGTGGTCCAGCCTCTGCTTGAAAACGTCCAGTGAAGGAGCATCCACCACCTCCTGAGGCAGACTGGCCCACTGCTCAACCACTCTTACAGTTAGGAAGTCTCTCCTGATATTTAGCCGGTATCAACTCCCTCGTAATTTCCACCCTTTAGATCTCATCTTGCAATCCGAAGCAAGAGAGAATAGATCTGCTCCATCTTCTACATGACAGCCTTTCAGATAGTTGAAGACTGCAATCATGTCCCCTCTAAGCCTTCTCTTTCCCAGGCTAAACATCCCCAACTCTTTCCGTCTTTCCTCGTAAGACTCGGATTCCAACCCTCTCGCCATCCTGGTTGCCCTCTTCTGGACACGCTCGAGCTTGTCAACATCCTTCCTACAATGTGGTGCCCAAAACTGGACACAGGACTCCAGGTGAGGCCTGGCCATAGCAGAATAGAGCGGAACGACCACCTCGCTTCATGAGATACGAGTGGGAATGGAGATCCTCGAGTCCTCCTATCTCAGTCTGAAAGTGGGAGTGGTTTGCCAAAGAAGGAACTCGGGAGGCAGAGGTACAATGTAGAATGCAGTCAGCTTGATTAGAGCGGGGGGGGGGGGAGAATGCTGAGGGGCAGATAAGAGATAAGAAACCAATGTCCCTATTCAGCCCTGGTGGGTCCGTTGTTCTGAACTTGTGAATGGACTCCAGTTCAACAACCTCATGTTGTAATCTTTGAAGCATCTCTGTCTGAGGACTACGACTCTTACGTCAGCAATGGCATGACCTGGAAGGTTAAATATCTGGTTCCATCCTTCTTGAGCCGAGACAAAAAATGTGTGAGCTGGAGGCTAAAAAACTGAGCTAGCTCACACTCACTCAGCTTAGAGGGAACACTGATCCCAAAGATACACCAGTGGAAAAAGCCTTACCAGCTCCTCACTGGTGTAACCGCTGTGCTGGCACAGAACTGGGTGGCGCCAGGGACAAAGAGGAGGAGGAGGAGGAGAAGAAGAGATTGGATTTATACCCTGCCCTTCACTACCCAAAGGTGTCTCAGAGCACCTGACAAACCCCTTTCCCTTCCCCTCCCCACAACAGACACACCCTGCGAGGTGCGTGGGGCTGAGAGAGCTCTTGACAGAAATTGCTCTTTTTCAAGGACGGCTCTTATCAGAACTAGGGCTTGCCCAAGGTCATCCAGCCAGGTGCAATTGGAGGAGTGGGGATCAAACCCGGCTCTCCCAGATTAGTGTCCGTGCACTTAACCACCACACCAAACTGGCTCCAAACAAGAGGGGCTTGGTCAGCGTCGTAAGACCCTCCACCTGTCTGGCGTAGCTCAAACACATCCCATGCAAGGGGGAAACCAAGTCCCCCCCACCTCCCACTCTGCCCCTGAGCACCAGCACAGTTTAGGATGACAAATGAATCAGCAACCAATCGCAGCCCTCCAGAACAGCCAATCACAGCCCTCCCAAGCACACCGGAAGCCCCCCCCCCTCAGGTCAATAGTGAGAAATGAGCTCAGGCGCCAGGGCTGGGGTTTTTTTTTCTTGCCTGCCCTTGGAGCACTGACCCTTGGGGGCCCAGATAGCACAGGAAGAGCACAAACATGCCACCAGTGAGGAAGCCCCCCTCTCCAACGGGGGGGGGGGACACCACGAGCAACCCAACCGGCGGGGTGGGGGCAGGCCCAACCTGACTCCACTGCCGCCGCCCCCTGCTCAGCTGGCGAAGCGTCCCCTGGGGGGCTACACGCTGCCCCTCCCCTGCAAAGAGGCAGCCCGCCATGTGAGGGGGCCCCCCTCCAAGATGGAGGGGGGGTTGTGGCCCTGCCTGAGCACCACGTGCAGCTCCCTGGGGCTCACGCATTGCTTGCTGCTGTGGACGTGGATGCACAACCGCCCCGTCCTTGTGTCCCTTCGGACTCCGTGCAGGCAGCCGTCCAGCGGGGCGAGGGGCCAGGAGAGGCCGCATGCCCAGAACAATGCCAACCATCTGCCAGGGCGACGGCTGGCCAGTGGCCACGGTGACCAATGTGCATCTTGCCTCTCGGCTGTGGTCGGGTGCCAACTGCGCCACTCTGCCCCAGCTCCTGCGCCATCTCTGGCTGTGCTCAGAGGGGGGTCCTGTGAACCCAGTGACCAGGTGAGCTCTACCTGTGCGTCTGCAGCCTGTCAGGGCAGCTGGTGAAGAAGGCATGGAAGCCTTCCGAGAAGGAGGGTGTCGCTTGGCCTCGGGGCCTTCAGAGGATGAGGCTGTCCATGAGAGGCATCTCTGACCGCTTGGCTCCTCTCCTTTGCCAAGCCGGATCCCACGGCTGAAGGCGCCAGAGAGACCCCGGGGGGGGGGCTCCAGAGCCCCCGCCCTCCCCACGGGCGGCACAGGCTCCAAAGGGGCTTCAGTGTGCCCTCCTTCTCCACACGCCACAAAGGCTCCTGCGCCGGTCCAAAAAACGCCCCGCCTGCAGAAAGGCACTCATGCACAGAACAAAAGCCATCCCCGGGTTGTGTAGTGCCCCCCCTGCCCCCCCCCGCACACAGCCCCAAGTCTCTCCTCCCTTCCCCTCCTCAACACATAAACGTCCTGAGGGGCAGAGGCCACTGCTGCTGGTGGATGAGGAGTCAGAGCAAGTGGGTGATCTCTCCGCACTGCCCCCGTTTAATAGGCAGACAGCGGGAGAGACACACGCGGGGGCCCCCCCACAGCAGCCCCTTCTCCCTTCCCCCCCAGCAGCCGGCAGCCAGGGGCTCCGATGTGGGCAGAAAGCCTGCCGGAGTCACCGGCCCACATCCTCCGCAGGGGGCAGGGGGGGTAATGCAAGCCAGTGTGGAGAGACGGGGCGGTCCCATCTCCTCCGGTCCACCTGCAGACCCCGGGGGGGGAGAGGGGTGGGGCTGACCCAGGGCCCTGCCCCCTTCACACCTAGGGTCGCCAGGTCTGGGTGGGAAAATACCTGGAGACTTTGGGGGCAGATCCGGGAGAGGACAGGGTTTGGGGAGGGGAGGGGAGGGGAGGGGCCTCAGCATGGTTCCATGCCACAGAGTCCGCCCTGCAGAGCAGCCGTTTTCTCCAGGGGAGCTGATCTCTGTCAGCTGGAGATCTCCAGTCCCCACCTGGAGGCTGGCAACCCTATTCGCACCCCAGGCTCCCCTGCCACAAGCCCAGCGAGGGCCGGGCCAGGCGCCCACCCAGCCTCTGGCCACTGCCTCCAAGGCCCGCTGCCCTCACTCACGCGCCCCTGCTTCTCCCTGTCTGTCTGGGCCTTGGGGCAGCAACGGTGCCAAGAACCAAGGCAGGGGAAGCGGGACACACCAGGACTCCTGAAGAAGAATCAGGGGAGGCCCCTGGGAACAGAAGGGAGGCTGGCGGGGAGGGGGGGAGGGAGGGGTCACTGATGCCCTCTTCTGGCACCTCCGGGGCAGAGAACAAGGACTGGGGCTTGGGAGGGGCTGGCCCAGCGTGCCCAAGGTGTGGAACGGGAGGGCGGGAAGCAGGGACCTCCAGGCTGGCTCACTCATCTGGCACCGGTAGACGCCAGGCCCCCACCTGGAGTATCGTCTGCAGTTCTGGAGGCCTCCCTTCCAAAAGGCTGTGGACAGAACGGAGCGGGGTGCAGAGGACACTGGTGAGGACGATGGGGGTCCTGGGGACCCAGAAGCCCTACGAGGAAAGGCCGAGGGATTTCTTGGGGATCTTCAGTCTGGAGAAGAGGAGGCAGAGGGGGGGGGGACAGGGCGGCTCTCTTGAAGTATCTGAAGGGCTGTGTCCCTTAGAGGAGGGCGAGGAGCGGTTCCTGATGGCAGCAGAGGAGAGGACTGGAAATAATGGGTTTAACCTAAGGGCTGGAAGGGGCCGGCTGGATCTTAGGAAACACTTTTTGACAGTACGAGTTGTTCAGCAGTGGAATCAGCTGCCTGGGGAGGTGGCGAGCTCCCCCTCCTCCCTGGCATTCTTCAAGCAGCGGCTGGACGGACCCTTGTCAGGGATGCTCTAGGCTGACCCTGCATTGGGCAGGGGGTTGGACTGGATGGCCTCTAATGCCCCTTACCACTGCATGGTTCTAGGATTCTAGGATTCAGTAGCACCCTGGAAATCAACGGGAGTTTCAGGGTGTCAGCTTCCAAGAGACAAAGCTTCCTGGGTCAGACCTGGTAGAATAGAAGTCATGACTGAACGTCTGTGCGTTTCTCTCTGGATTTGGATCCATCTCCCCTTCCCTGTCCTTAAACTTCCTCTAGTGCAGAGGTGTCAGACTCATTTGTTATGAGGGCTGGATCTCTTGTTGGGCCAGGCCGTTTGTGGCATAAAACATAAAGCTAAGCACCGGGGATATAAACTGTATACAGGACAGCAGCTGGTAAGCTCCGAGTTGGTGTGTCCTCACTGCAAGGCCCCCCCGTGGGCTGGGGTGTGTGTGCAAAGGAAAACCCACATGGGCGGACTGGAGAGCCAGCAGTGCAGCACTGGGCAGATGTTCCCATGATGCTTGACTGTGCAGACGAGGTTGTTCTGCCATGCTGAAGCCACAACAGAGTGGCTCCGCCCACTCCCCCCCACACCCTTGCACCAGTTGCTCACGGGCCGCACAAGAGCCCTGGATGGGCCGGATCTGGCCCCCGGGGCCTTATGTTTGACACCCCTGCTCTAGTGTGCTATAATCATGTGGACTGGGTGGAGGGTCATGTGGGGCAATTCAACAAGGGGGATTTCTGCCTCTTCCTGGGCAGGGATCCTGCCTACTGCCAACAACCAGTGCAGAGCCAGTTTGGTGTAGTGGTTCAGTGCGCGGACTCTAATCTGGGAGAACTGGGTTTGATTCCCCGCTCCTCCACTTGCACCTGGCTGGGTGACCTTGGGCAAGCCGTAGTTCTGTCAGAGCTGTTCTCTCAAGGACAGTTCTCAAGAGAGCTCTCTCAGCCTTACATACCTCACCGGGTGTCTGTTGTGGGGAGGGGAAGGGACTGAGACTCTGTGTGAAGGGCGGGGGGTATAAATCCAATTTCCTCCTCCTCCTCCTCTTCTTCTGTTCAAATGGTTCTGAGTTCCAGAGAAGCCTTCCTCCTCCCCAAGAGTAGATAAGGGGCTGATAAGAGACTCAGAGGGGAGGGGGCGCCTGCCTGGAGAGGAGGAAGCGAAGCAGGGAGCAGAGCAGGCCGGCTGGCCCGCCCACACGGGCTCCGGCCCCCTTCTCAGGTCAGCACAGCCAGAAGGAAGAAGAAAAAGGACACTTGGTTTTTATACCCTGCTTTTTCTCTACCCGAAGGAGGAGTCTCAGAGCAGCTCACAGTCACCTTCCCCTTCCTCTCCCCACAACAAGCGCCTCATGAGGTGGGCCGGGCTGAGAGAACTCGGAGAGAACGGTGACTGGCTCAAGGTCACCCAGCCAGCTCCAGGTGGAGGAGGAGGAGGAGTGAGGAATCCAGCCTCCCGGCTCTCCTGATTAGAGTCTGCCCCCCGCTCTTGACCACCACACCATGCTGCAAGCAGCCGAGCTTCTTGAGCATCAGGAACCGCTCAGGGGAGAGAAGGAGGCACTCATGGGAGATCTCGCCTTGCACACAGCAGCGGCTCTGAGAAATGAGGCTGGTCACAGCCCACAGCATCTGCTAGGCCTGCCTGGGACACGGAGCCCTCACTTGGCCAAGGTCCTGGGCAGGGAAGGGCCGGGTCACCCCAGGGCAGGGATGCCAGCCTCCAGGTGGGACCGGGGGAATCCCATGGAACTGCAGCTCATCTCCAGACTACGAGGATCAGTTCCCCTGGAGGAAAGGGATGCTGTGGAGGGTGGGCTCTCTGTGCACTGGACCCCGGCACTGAGGTCCCTGTCCTTCTGGGGCCCCATCCTCAAACCCCAACCGCAAATCTGGCCACCCTCTCCCACCAATGGCCTGGAGGGACCTGACAATCTACCCCAGGGCGAGCGCTGGAAGACCACGTGTGCCGTATAGAGGATCCAGCCAGCTACGCATGAGGACCAAAGACGCAGCCGGCACTGAGTCAGGCCAGAGCTCTGCCTGAGGTCTTGGAGGAAAAGCTGTGGGTGCGAGTCCCGGTCTCGGATATGTGGCCTTCCACGATGTTCCGCACAGGCGCAAGAGGAGTAGCAACCACCCTCGACTCCGTTAACAAGCCCGGATCGTGTTCCCTGCAGCTGGTGGAGCTGCTTGAAGGCCTCTTGGATTTCAGGGCTTGTCCCTTCGACTGTTCCCCTCTAACGCCATTTCTCTCCCTCCCACTCCTCACCCAGCATCGTTTCCAGCACCTTCATGATCAACTCCATGCCCAGGTTGCCCCTGACTTTAGGGTGGACGTTCCTCATAAGAACAGAAGAACCTAAGAGGAGCCAATGTTGGATCAGGCCAAATGGCCCCTCCAGCCCAACACTCTGTCACACAGTGGCCACAAATACCAGGGGCCATCAGGAGGTCCAGCAGTGGGGCCAGGACACTAGAATCCCTCCCACTGTTGACCCCTCCCCAAACACCAAGAATACAGAGCATCCCTTGCCCCAGACATAAGAACATAAGAGAAGCCAGTGTTGGATCAGGCCAGTGGCCCCTCCAGTCCAACACTCTGGGTCACACAGTGGCCAAAAATACCAGGTGCCATCAGGAGGTCCAGCAGTGGGGCCAGGACACTAGAATCCCTCCCACTGTTGACCCCTCCCCAAACACCAAGAATACAGAGCATCCCTTGCCCCAGACATAAGAACATAAGAGAAGCCAGTGTTGGATCAGGCCAGTGGCCCCTCCAGTCCAACACTCTGGGTCACACAGTGGCCAAAAATACCAGGTGCCATCAGGAGGTCCAGCAGTGGGGCCAGGACACTAGAATCCCTCCCACTGTTGACCCCTCCCCAAACACCAAGAATACAGAGCATCCCTTGCCCCAGACATAAGAACATAAGAGAAGCCAGTGTTGGATCAGGCCAGTGGCCCCTCCAGTCCAACACTCTGGGTCACACAGTGGCCAAAAATACCAGGTGCCATCAGGAGGTCCAGCAGTGGGGCCAGGACACTAGAATCCCTCCCACTGTTGACCCCTCCCCAAACACCAAGAATACAGAGCATCACCTGCCCCAGCCCGAGAGTTCCTATCTATCCCTTGTGGCTAAGAGCCACTGATGGACCTCTGCTCCAGATGTTTATCCAATTCCCTCTTGAAGCTGTCCATGCTTGTAGGCTCCACCACCTCCTGTTGCAGTGACTACCACGTGTTAATGAAGAAGTACTTCTTTTTATCTGTTCTAATCCAACTGCTCAGCAATTTCATTGAGTGCCCACAAGGAGTTCTTGTATTGTGAGAAAGGGAGAAAAGTACTTCTTTCTCTACCTGATCTATCCCATGAATAATCTTATAAACCTTGATCATGTCACTCCTCAGCCGTTGTTTCCTCCCCACTCTGCGGGAAAGTTCTCCATCTACAGATCCTCGCACACAGAGGCAGGTGATCCTTTGATCATGCTGTGGTTCCAGGAAGGCAAAAGCCAGTTAAAAAGGCTCCAGAACCACAAACAGACACAGCCCGTGTGGCAAAGGTTCTGCTTGCCCTGGGTGGAGCTCCAAAGCGGGATTGCGCCCCCCCCCCCGGGTTCCCCATAATAAATCTATTCATCAGCTTTGGAGCACTAAACCAGAGAGAGAAAGAGAGAGGCTCTTAAGAACATAAGAGAACCCAGTGTTGGATCAGGCCAATGGCCCATCTAGTCTAACACTCTGTGTCACACAGTGGCCAAAAATACCAGGTGCCCTCAGGAGGTCCAGGAGTGGGGCCAGCGTCAAAGCTAGACTACTGTGACTCATTCTACCTGGGGCTGTGCTTGATGACTGTTTGGAGACTGTGGCTGATCGAGAGGCCGCTCTCTGTGGCTGGGTGCCGGGAGAAGGGTGCTGCATCCCTGCCAGGGCTGCCAGATTTTATGCAGGACTCACTTCCCGTGCCTTTCAGGGGTGAGTGGAATCGGGCCCTCTGGAAGCCACAAGATTTCCAACGATTGCTGCAGAAGCAGCTGCCCCTGCTGGAACCCTGCCTAATAAAAGAAAGGATGACCCAGGATTGCCTCTGGCTCTATCGGCTACTGCTCCTTCAGCGGGGAGGGAGATAATGTTAGATGATCCGTGCAATTAGCAGGGGTAATGATCAGCTGTCTGCATTCTGCACCGGTTGTTGTTCCTGGACTGATTCATGGGCTGCCCCGTGTAGAGCCCCGGGCAGTAGTCCAGACCGGAGATGCTTACTAAGGCAAGAAGGGACAGAAGTCGTGTCTTTGATCCTGTTTTGGCTTTTTGTCGCTCGTTTTCAAACCATAACACAAGGTGGGCCAAAGACGGAATGGACAGACCAATCACGGCCAGGGGTCAGCCCACTTGAAGGACTGTTTTTTAAACTGGTTGGCTCTCTTGGTAAATGAATCATTTAGCATCAACTGAATGTATATATTGCAAACCCCACTTGGGACAAATGCTCCCTCTAAGCTGTGGAGCCTTGTGAGCAAAGATTCTACTTTGTGAGCTCCTGGCATTAAAGCTGTGAGCCAACGATTTGGCTGCTGCATAAATTAGTTTGCTCTGGAGCCCTCCTTCCTGAGCGGAGATGAAAATGTGTGAGCCAGAGGCTAAAAAACTGTGAGCTAGCTCACATGAACTCAGCTTAGAGGGAACACTGGTCACAAGTTCTTTCAGAGCTGTTCTCTCATGAGCAGCTCTCAAAAGAGCTCTCTCAGCCCCGCCTCCCTCACAGGCAATGCTCCCTCCGTGGAGTCCTGTGAGCAACATTTCTACTTTATGAGCTCCTGGCATGAAAGTTGTGAGCCAGCGATTTGGCTGCCGCATAAGTTAGTCTGCTCTGGAGCCCTCCTTCCTGAGCAGAGAGAAAAATGTGTGAGCTGGAGCCGAAGAAACTGTGAGCTGGCTCACACACACTCAGCTTAGAGGGAACCCTGCTTGGGTCTCTTGGAGGGAGTTTCTTTTCACCAACGGCTGTGAAAGACCCGGGTCCAGGCTCTGAGGGGGTGCGCCTCTCGGGGCTCTGAGCAGGTGGGGGGCATTGCCCCTCAGCAGCCCGCAGGGCTTTAGAACTCCCAAATCTCAGGGACAGGAGGGTGGCAGTGGTGGTGGTGGGGGGGGCTGGCTTCTTGCCACCTCCGCCAATTCACCAGGGACATATTTTCATCTGCAGCTAAAGCATTAGTTGGCTAATCATACTGATTAGCTAATTAAAGTTCCCTGTCCTAGTAAATAGATTCCTCTCCCTGTGCCTGCTCCCCTCGCCCCCCCCATCTCGGCCCAGGGTGGGACTTCCTTCCCTTTCTTGCCGAAGCGGAGGGAGGGAGGGGCTCTTAGCTGCAGGGCTCCGATGCTGTCCTGGCAAGAGTCCCTTCTGCAGGACGGCCGGCCCAGGGAGGCTCTGGGTCCCGATCCAAGGCTCCCTCCCTCCTTCCCTCCCGCCCACCAAGTGCCCCCTCCTCTCCTCCACGCAGACAGAGGCCAGAGACATCCCCATCACTAAGCTGGTTTCCATGGCAACCCAGAACAGGATCCTCGGCTACCCAGGCTCTTATGTAACCATACAGCTGGCTGGGCCCGTGGGATACACGCTGCCTCCCTCCCTCCCTCCGTGGCACAGATGAGCTGGGGGGGGCGGGAGAGGGCTCGAGACCCCTGTGATCCCCCCTCCCACGCACACCCACCCACGCCTGGCGCCCCAGGCCAGCAGCTGAGGAGCAGCAGCTTCCCGAGCCAACCTAGTTACAACCTCTGAAGCAGGGCACGGCTGCTGCGGCCTCTTTCCACGCCTTCCCTCACTGCTTACTGCTCCTCTTTGGCAGTGCAAGGCCTGGCAGCCCCCTCTGCTCCAGCTCCCCCCCCCCGGGGCAAAGCACACACTGAGCGAGTGGGCCCTCCCCCACCTCTTCTCTGCCCCTCGCTGGCTCCCGTGCCTTATGTGCGGCCCTCTGCACACTCCCAGAGGCTTGTGGCTTCCCAGGGTTTCACTCAAGAACAAAGAATGGGCCGGGAATGACTGCGCAGGAGTCCGGCCACCAATGGAGCCCTCCATGACAGCAGTGGAAACACGCTGAACAATGTCCCAAGCACTGCACAGGCATTGTATCAGTCCTCAGCACCAACCTGCCTGTAAGGTAGGCCGCTACCCTCAGGCAGCAGATGCCCAGAGGGGGGAAAAGAGAGAGAGAGAGAGAGAGAGAGAGAGAGAGAGAGAGAGAGAGAGAGAGAGCACATTCTCATTCCTCTGTGTCCCCAATGCTCCCTCTAAGCTGCAGAGTCTTGTGAACAAAAAATCTACTTTGTGAGCTCCTGGCATTAAAGTTTGTGAGCGAGCGATTTGGCTGCTGCATACATTAGTTTGCTCTGGAGCCCTCCTTCCCGAGCAAAGGCAAAAAGGTCTGAGCCGGAGGCTAAAAAACTGTGCGCTGCTCACACTAACTCAGCTTAGAGGGAACACTGGCTCCCCACATCTCTCGCCTGCAAGCCGGCTGCCCCCTAACCCACTTTTCCTTGACGCTGTCGGCAAGGGGTGGGGTGGACGCCAAGCCAAACAGACGGGCAATGGGGGGGGAGCCCTTCGGTGCCTGCTGCGGGGTGGGGAGGGAAGTTGACAGAGCCGAGGGGACACAATGGGGCTCTCAAGCCTTCGTAGGACCCCAGCGGGTGCGACCTTTCCACGTCACCTGGGAAGAAGCTGCGGCATTGGTGGGTGGAGCTGCCAGACCTTTGCCTGCCTGCCCAGCCAGCAGCAGAGAGCAGGAGGAAAGGCGGCGGCAGCCGCAGCAGCAGCAGCCCCGGTCTCTTCTCCCCCTCTCCTCCTCCTGGGGGGGGGGAGCGAGCCCTCCTTGGTGCCGTTTTCCAGTGGGTGGCCTCTGCGGCAGCCGGGGCTTCCCACAAGTGGCGATTCTGTGTCAGGAGGGTTCCCAAAACACACGCTGGACGCGTAAGGCTGTGCAGCCACAACAATGGAAGGAAGACAAGGAGCCTTCCCCCCCCCATGTCTCAGTCTGCTTCATGGGGCAGGGGGGGCACAGAGCCCCCCTCCCCTCCTTCTCCACACCCCAGGCCTTGGCTCCGCCAGGGAGGTCCCTGTTCTTCCCAGCAGGCAGGACAAGACCAAAGGCCGCACATCGGCTCCTGCAGGAGCCTGAAGACCCGAGCCCCCTGGACTTGGGCGTTCCAAAGGCCGCACCCTTGACGGCAGCGTGGGACACCCGGCCAGGCCCTGCAGCAAAGTCCGAAGCCCCTTTGGCTGGTTGGCTCCTCCCCCACGGCCCCCTCTTCCCTCGGGCTCCTAGCTGGCTGCCGTGGGGCTGGCTGTGGGCTGAACTCCCGGCAGCCTCGGCCAAGGGCACAAACAGGTTCTCCGTGTTCTTTTGGCAGCGCTCGCTCCTGGACCAGGCTGCAAATCTGCTCGCTGCTAAGACGGGGCCGGCCCTGGCACCAGATGACTGGCTGGTTTATTTATTAATTGGGATTTACTGCCCACGCAATCAGGAAGGAAGTCCCAGAAACACGGGCCTCCATTTCATCATCCCCTTCAAACGCCTCCACCGTCTCCACCTTCCGCTTGCCCACCTGAGCCAAAGCCTCATCGATGCCTGTGCTCCCAGGGCCCAGAGAGACCTCTGCCCCACAGGGTCCCTCTCACAGAGTCACAGAGTTGGAAGGGATCCCCCAGGGTCATCTAGTCCAACCCCCTGCACAAGGCAGGAAATTGACAAGTACCCCCCCTTCCACACCCGCAGTGACCCCTGTTCCATGCCCAGAAATGGCGACCAGCCTTTCCCTGGGCGTGTCAGAAAGGGCCACGAGAACTAAGCCCTGAGGCTGCAACCCTCCCTGCCCTCCCTTCTCCTGATCTGCCCGAATTCACACAATCTGCACTGCTGTCAGAGGGGGCCATCCAGCCTCTGCTTGAAAACCTCCAAGGAAGGAGAGCCCCCCACCTCCCGAGGAAGCCTGTTCCACTGAGGAACCGCTCCGACCATCAGGAAGTTCTTCAAAATGTTTAGCCGAAATGGTAATTTCAACCCGTTGGTTCTGGTCCGACCTTCTGGGGCCGCAGAAAACAACTCTGCCCCATCCTCTATAGGACAGCCCTTCGGGTACCAGTCCTCTCCTCTCTGCAGGGTCAGGTAAATCCACCTGTCCGGAACTGAGGAAATGTGACCCCGGTTGTGGCTCCAGCAGCAGGCGCCACCAGCCGGACTGACTAGGGGCCACGGCCAGGGAACTCCCAGCGCAAGAGAGGCCTCCATGTCCAGCACTCGAAAACGTGCCTGAACTGGCTCTGGTTGCCAGCTCTGGGCGGGAGAATGCCTGGAGATTCTGGGGTGGAACCTGAGGAAGGCAGGACTTGGGGGAGGGGAGGGGAGGGATCTCAGCCGGCTGCGATGCCATACAGAGCCCACTCTCCAAAGCAGCCACTGCCTCCGGGGGAAGCGGTCCCACTCATCCGGGGAACAGCTGTAATAGCACGCGTTCTCCAGCCCCCACCTGGAGGCTGGCAACCCTAACTGAACCCAGAGCCAGTGAACCATTCTTAAGTAGCCACGTTGGTGAAAGGGGATTGCAATAGCCTGCCACGAACCCCTGCAGCCGTCTTCCCACCCAGAGGGGGCCTCCTCTGTCGTGGCACCATCAAAGCTCTGAGACTCTCTCCCCACCCGGAGGCAGGGGGGCGGGATTCGTCTGTCCCCTTCCCCGTCCGTCTTCGGCCTGCAGGCAAAGGTGTCAGCTATGCTGCCGTGGTGGGGGTTGGGGAGTTCATTCTGTGTCTTGTTAATTGCTATTGCATTCCTATCCCTGCCATTATGCCTTTGCTGTAATGCTTATCTCTACAGATGTGCAGGAGGAGGTTGTGTTGTCTGGAGAGCTCCTATGTACCGTGAGAGACTCCGTGTTCTCAGCTTTAGCCACCTAACTGTTGCCTGACTTATCCCGCGTGCGGGAGGGTGCCTAATTGGCCAACGCCATGGGGGTGTGTGTGCATATGAATACCCTATTTCCTATTAGACTCTACTGGCTGGGGCCATTCCTAACAGTGCCTATGTTACTGCATCTATAGCTTTGCAATAAAAGTATAACCGTTCCTGAATGTGTGTACTTCATTGTTAGCTGTGGGTTCTGACATTCTGTTAGGAATCCTCCATTCTCTATCTCTGCACATCTCTCCCCACAACCGAGATGAGCGACGGAGAGGAGAAACCGATTCCTGAATTATGGACGACTCCAAGGGAGTCCCGACTCCTGCCACGACTGGTGGGGGGACCCCAACGACCCAGTCGACGGTGCCAGTGACTATGATGACGCTGGTTACGGCAACTGGCGCTGGAGCCGTACCTAAGACGACATCGACTTTGGTGTTCCTGACCCCGACGGGCCCGAGGCGGCCGCCCAGCCATGGATACCAACCAAGTGCCAGCTGGGGCCAGTTTCACCTGGACTCGACAGCGGAGACTTATATGCTCACGCAATGGCCACCAAGAGACAGCCAGTTTGACCGGGGATTTTCTACGGGGAGTGGTTTTCCCCCCTTTGGGGCCCAGTTTGAACCATTGCTGGGGGCATGGGTAACGGAGAGGAAGAAGCCGAGAAGTGGCCGTGCGTCTCCAGATGAGGGGCTGGAACTGGCCCAGAGGATGGAGGTGGTGGATCGGGAGAGAAGGCAGATGCAGCAGACTCTGGAGGAGGTCATCCAGGTGATACCGCAGCTGGTGGTCCACACCATCCGACAGGAGAGGGATGCCCAATCGGTGGTCCCCGCAGGGCCAGTGGTCCTGCCAGCCCCGAGGTCCTGGTTCCAGCGCCACATCTGGACAGTCTGAGAGAACGGGCGCTCCCTCACCCGAAAGATCTCATCGAAGCCACCTTCGATGGGAACGTGGACAAACTCTCGTACTTCGTGGTCCGAGTGATGAAGTTTGTGGAAAGATCGGGTCACCGGTTCCCAGACGACAGCAGCCGCGTGGATGTAGTGGCGGCATGGCTCTGGGGACCACAGCGGCTTGGTATGTGGGGCTACACAACGCCCAGGGCCAGGAATTGATTAATCTGGACGCTTTTATGTGGCCGTTGCGAGCCCACTTCGAAGACCGGAACACCGGGCCCAAAGCGAGGGCGTTCCTACGAACCCTTAAACAGGGTAGGCAATCGGTGAGGGAATACTCGTCGGAATTCAAGCTCCATGCAGCCAAAGTGCAATCTTGGCCTGATCAGTTTAGCGGAACTATACCGAGTGGGACTGAACCCAGAGATTCGAGAGATGGTCCTGAGAGCAGTTGATCCTGTATCCCTCCTAGCCTGGATGCAAGAGGCAAACCTGCTTGCAAACCCTTCGGGTGGACATCGCGACGGAAGGGGGTCGGCCGACCCATCAACCAACGAAAGGGAAAGCACCACGGCAAGTGGAGTCGAACCGGGAGCAGCGCATGAGGCAGGGGCTTTGCCTGAAATGTGGGGAGTGGGGCCGATTGAAGCGGATCGGGGCTGGTGAAACAGGGGCCCAGTGAACCAACCTGAGTGCGCCCCACCACGCCAGCAAAGAAGGCGACTGGGAAGCCAAAATATGCCAAAGCATTGCAAGCGGCTCTCGAGGAAGGGGAGGCGGAATCCAGCGGAGAGGACCCCGAGCCGGCGGGAAATGGATTGGTCCTGCTGTAAGAGGCACGGAGCAGCAGGGCCTGATCCTGGAGGCGCCTAATGTGGTGAGCAGTTTTCCCTCCCTCTTTTTTGTGACTGTGACTTTGATTAACCCCAGCCTCGGCACACACATACAGGTGAGAGCCCTAATTGACTCGGGGTGCGGGTGGGACCTTATCAACCCCTCCCTGGTTATGGGGTTGGAGGCTGGTGAAATTAAAAGACACCCTGATATTCACCCAAATGGACGGCTCTACAATGAAAGACCCGTGTGAGTACGAAACTGTGCCGTTGTGGATTGGGGCTGGGGAACACTGGGAGAATAGAGCATTTGTGATCACCTCAACCGCCAGGTTCCCCTTAGTCCTCGGGGCCCCATGGTTGCACGGACACGACCCCTACATCTTGTAGAATGAAGGGAAAGTACAGTTAATTCCTTTGAAGCGCCAGAGCCATCGGTGGGACCCGAACTGGGGCCAACAGCCCACAGCGGAGGGTCCTCGTGTGTGCCTGGCTCAGGAGGAGCTGTTAACCATTCCCCCCGAGTATCAGGATTTGGCTAGAGTGTTTGAGGAGGAAGAGGTGGATGTGCTCCCCCTTCACAGACATTCAGACTGTAGCATTGAACTGTTGCCGGGGCAGAAATTGCCGAAGGGGCGCATCTATGCAATGGGACCGGCCAAAAAGGAAGAACTGCACAAGTTCATTGACAAGAACTTAGCCCGAGGGTTCATCTGACCGGCTTCGTCCCCCTTCGCGGCCCCAGTTCTATTCCGAAAGAAAAAGGATGGGGAGCTAAGACTCTGCATGGATTACCGGGGCTTAAATGCAGTGTCGTCTACTAACGCCTATCCCATGCCATTGATTAAAAACTTGCTCGCGGAAGTGGCCAAAGGGAAAATATTCTCCAAGCTAGACCTTCGAGATGCCTACTTCCGGGTGCGCATCAGGGAAGGGGACGAACATAAAACCGCTTTCAACACCCCCTGGGGCAATTCAAATACCGGGTGATGCCTTTCGGCCTTCAGGAGCCCCCGGGGGTCTTCATGAACTTAATCAATGAAGTGTTACACAAGCACTTGTTCAAGGGGGTGTTTGTTTACCTTGATGATATATTGCTGTACTCCCCCGACCTGCCTTCACACATGAAATTGGTGAGGGAGGTCTTAACCACGTTGCACAAGCACAAACTGTTTGCCAAACTGTCAAAATGTGAATTTCACAAAATGCAAATTGACTTCTTGGGGTATCGGATCTCTGACCGGGGCCTGGGCATGGATGCGGGGAAGGTACACGATGTGTTGGGTTGGGAGGTACCCCGAACCAGATGAAAGCTCCAATCCTTCCTCGGTTTTGCGAACTTTTACAGAACCTTTTTACCCAACTTCGCCCAGGTCAGCTTACCCCTCACAGATCTCCTAAAAACTAAAGGGAAGGGCCTGGAGGCTATAAAGCCAAGCGCCATGCTGCCATGGAGCAATGAGTGTCAAGACGCATTCGATCGCCTAAGGGCCTTATTCACCTCAGAACCGGTGCTGGCCCACCCCGATGAAACGAAAAAAATTATTGTACAAACTGATGTGTCTGATGTTGCTATGGGGGGGGGGCATATTGCAGGAGGGGGAGGATGGCGTGTTACACCCCTTAGCTTACGTTTCCAGGAAATTCAATGACACGGAACGTAACTGGTCAGTTTGGGAACAGGAGGCGGGGACGATAAAGCTTTCCCTATCCACCTGGAGGCATTGGCTGGAGTGGGCGAGGGTCCCGTTCGAGGTATGGACTGACCACAAGAACCTTGAGACTCTCAAAATGCCTCGGTGCCTCAACGCCAAACAACTCCGAGGGATTGATTTATTTTCCAAGTTTCAATTCATCCTGCACCATTTCCCAGGTTCGGCTAACTCGTTGGCCGACGCCCTGTCCCGCCTTCCCCAACACGAGAGCCAACGGGATAAGAACATAAGAACATAAGAGATGCCAATGTTGGATCAGGCCAAAGGCCCACCCAGTCCAACACTCTGTATCACACAGTGGCCAGAAATACCAGTGCCATCAGGAGGTCCACCAGTGGGGCCAGGACATTAGAAGCCCTCCCACTGTTGACGCCCCCCCAAGCACCAAGATGACAGAGCATCCCTTGCCCCAGAGTCCCTATCTATACCTTGTGGTAAATAGCCACTGATTGACCCCTGCTCCATATGCTTATCTAATTCCCTTTTGAAGCCGTCCATGCTTGTAGCTGCCACCACTTCCTGTGGCAGTGAATTCCAAGTGTTAATCACTCTTTGGGTGAAGAAGTACTTCCTTTTATCCATTCTAATCTGACCGCTCAGCAATTTCATGGAGTACCCACGAGTTCTTGTATTGTGAGAAAAGGAGAAAAGTACCTCTTTCTCTACCTGCTCTTTCCCATGCATAATCTTATAAACCTCAATCATGTCACCCCTCAGTCGTCGGGATGTTGTCCTGGACTCAGTGTTCACACCTTCACAATTGGGCTGAGTGGTGACGACGTGCAAACAGGCTCGTCTGGCTGCTCCACCCTCTGCACCGCTGCCAACGGGACCTACAGGGGCGGGTGAGGGGGAAAAAGACTCTTGGCACAGTAAATTCGCCTCCGCTTTTTCGGAGGAGGATAAAGCCGTTATGGAAGCGGAGAGGGACTTTGAACTAAGGGAAAATGGCTGTTGGTACCGGGGTCATAAGATATTCGTTTCTCTTTCCCCATGGATCCAAACTATCCGGACATTCGGGCTTTGTTAAATCTCTGCAACTGCTCCAACGACAGTTTTGGTGGACCCATATGCGCAAGGATTTATCCTCGTTTGTGCAGTCGTGACAAATTTGCGCCATGAGTAAACCCCGGCCGGGGAAACCCCCGGGACTATTGCACCCCCTTCCGAACCCGAGTCGACCCTGGGAAGTCATTTAGATGGATTTTATAACTGACTTACCACCCAGCAAATCTATGACTGTGATTTGGGTGGTTGTGGATCTCTTTTCTAAACAAGCACACTTCGTCCCATTCACTGTGTTACCTACGGCCAAAGCACTTGCAAAAGCGTTCCTCATGCATGTGGTGAGACTACATATGCTACCCACTAAAGTGGTATCCGACAGGGGAACCCAATTCGTCTCCCAGTTTTGGGGAGAGCTGATGAAACTGATGGGAGTCGAACGTGGAATCAGTAGCGCTTACCATCCAGAGACTGACGGTCAGACGGAAAGAGTTAATCAGACCTTGGAACAATATTTGCATTGTTTTGCCAACTATCAACAAGACAATTGGCATGACTTGTTACCCCTAGCCGAATTCTGTTATAATAATACGTGTCACTCCTCGATGGGGATGTCCCCGTTTAAGGCATTGTATGGTTATGACAGCCCACCCGTCCCATTTCTGGAAGGGGATACGGGCATGGGACCGGGGGATGCAGCCCAATGGTGCAAACAATTTAGGGACTCTTGGCCTCTTTTAGGCAAAATGTTGGCTGCGGCGAAAGAGGCCTACAAAACGCAGGCTGATAAGTGAAGAGTGGAGGGTTGGGCTATACAGCCTGGTGACTCTGTGTATGTTTGTACAAAAAATAGTCGGAAGTTGGGAGGGAAGTACATTGGCCCGTTTAAAGTTAAAAGAATTATCAACGATGTTGCAGTTGACGTGGACTTGCCGAAAAAATTGAGAAAATTACATTCTGTATTTCATTTTAGCCTCCTGAAGAGAGATACGGGTTCCTGTCCCTGGCGTCCAGTGAAACCGGTGCCCCCCTCTATCATGATTGAGGGCGAGGAGCATTACGAAATATCTGGATTCTGGATCAGACGGGGAAAATTGGTGTATTTGGTAGAATGCGTGGATTTCGGACCCCAGCACCTCGAATGGGTGGAAGTATTCGGGCCCCTGAACTGTTGCAGCAGTTCCATCAGGAGTTCCCAGACAAACCAGGAGATCTCCTGGAATGACCGGGAGATCTCCCGGAATGACCGGGAGACTTCCCGGATTGATCGGGAGAAGCTGATTTTTGAGAGGGCAGTATGTCAGCTATGCTGCCGTGGGGGTTGGGGAGTTCATTCTGTGTCTTGTTAATTGCTATTGCATTCCTATCCCTGCTATTATGCCTTTGCTGTAATGCTTATCTCTACAGATGTGCAGGAGGAGGTTGTGTTGTCTCGAGAGCTCCTATGTACCGTGAGAGACTTCGAGTTCTCAGCTTTAGCCACCTAACGGTTGCCTGACTTATCCCGCGTGCGGGAGGGTGCCTAATTGGCCCATGCCATGGGGGGGGGTGCATACGAATACCCTATATCCTATTAGGCTCTACTGGCTGGGGCCATTCCTAACAGTGCCTATGTTACTGCATCTATAGCTTTGCAATAAAAGTATAACCATTCCTGAATGTGTGTACTTCGTTGTTAGCTGTGGGTTCTGACAGAAGGCTTCTGTTTGGCATTCCCTCAGTGACCCCTTCTGCCTCACCACTGTTCTCATTGCTGTTTCCATGTTTTGTATGCACTCTGGTTTTTTAAAATTGTTTTAATGATGGAGGGCAACAGTGGGAGGGCTTCTGGTGTCCTGGCCCCACTGATGGACCTCCTGAGGGCACCTGGTATTTTTGGCCACTATGTGACACGGAGTGTTAGATTGGATGGGCCATTGGCCTGATCCAACATTTGGCTTCTCTTATGTTCTTACGTTAAGAGCAGAGGTCCCTCAGTGGCTCTTAGCCACAAGGTTTAGATAGGAACTCTCAGTCTGGGGCAAGGGATGCTCTGTATTCTTGGTGCTTGGGAGGGCTCCTAGTGTCCTGGCCCCACTGCTGGACCTCCTGATGGCACCTGGTATTTTTGGCCACTGTGTGACACAGATTGTTGGATTGGATGGGCCTTTGGCCTGATCCAACATTGGCTTCTCTTATGTTCTTACGTTAAGAGCAGAGGTTCATCAGTGGCTATTAGCCACAAGGTAT
>NW_015159821.1:120528-130051 GCF_001447785.1 Gekko japonicus
CTCTGTGTTCTTGGTGCTGGGGGGGGGGCAACAGTGGTGGGCTCCTAGTGTCCTGGCCTCACCACTGTTCTCATTGCTGTTTCCATGTTTTGTATGCACTCTGGTTTTTTAAAATTGTTTTAATGATGGGGGGCAACAGTGGGAGGGCTTCTGGTGTCCTGGTCCCACTGATGGACCCCCTGATAGCACCTGGTGTTTTTGGCAACTGTGTGACACAGCATGTTGGACGGGATAGGCCATTGGCCTGACCCAACATTGGTTTCTCTTATGTTCTTACGTTAAGAGCAGAGGTCCATCAGTGGCTCTTAGCCACAAGGTATAGATAGGAACTCTCGCTGGGGCAAGGGATGCTCTGTATACTTGGTGCTTGGGGGGGCGCAACAGTAGGAGGGCTTCTAGTGTCCTGGCCCCACTGCTGGACCTCCTGGTGGCCCCTGGTGTTTTTGGCCACTGTGTGACACAGAGTGTTGGACGGGAGGGGCCATTGGCCTGATCCAACATGGGCTTCTCTTATGTTCTTATGTGCTTATGTGTTTTTGGGGGAGGTGATTTTAATGATTTTAAAATGTGATTTTTTTACCATGTGTGTGTTTTAGCAGGACGGGGTTTTTGGGAATATGAACAAGTCAATGGGTGACGGGGACACCCGTTTGCTGTGCGAGCATCTCTGGCCCCCTTGTTCCAGATGGAGCATCAGGGGCAGGGGGCGTGGGGGGCGTGGCCCACTTTCGGAAGGGAGGGGGACCTGGCTGAGCCCTGCTCAGAGGAGACAGGTTTTGATCAATGCCAAGTGGGCAGGGCTTCAAGAAACTGGCCACAGTTTCTGTTCCCCATAGAGGAGAAGCCACAACCGGGCTGGCCTCAGTGGGGCCCCCCCACCAACATCAGGCCAGAGGTGTCAGCAGCACCCCCTGGATCATTAGTTCAGTTGATGGGGGGGGTCCTGAGAGGAGAGAGATGCAATCGGGGGAGGGGAGGAGGAGGAGGAGGAGGAGGAACACCTTTGCTGACTCACAGGTTCCTTAGCACACCCACCCCCCCACCTTGAATTCTGCTGACTCATTGCTGGGCACGCACAGGGCCCATCTAGCCCAGGGAAGGCCAGACTCCCCAGTGCCGTCATCTGTGGGCTGGAGAAATCCTTGGCTGTCCCACATGAACAGACATGAAGTTGCCTTACACTGGATCAGACTCTCAGTCCATCAAAGTCAGTATAGTCTACTCAGACTGGCAGCCGCTCTCCAGGGTCTCAGGCCAGTCCATGGTCTCAGGCCAGTCCCATCACCTACTGCTTGGTCCTTTTTAACTGGAGATGCCGGGGACCTGCGACCTTCTGCATGCCAAGCGGAGGCTCTAACACTGAGCCACAGCCCCTCTTTACAGCTCTCCAGGGTCTCAGACAGAGGCCTTTCCCATCACCCACTGCCTGGTCCTTTTTAACTGGAGATGCCAGGGACTGAACCTGGGACATTTTGCATGCCAAGCAGAGGCTCTTCCCCTGAGCCACAGCCCCTTCCCATAGCTCTCCAAGGTCTCAGGCGGAGGTCTTTCCCATCACCCACTGCCTAGTCCTTTTTAACTGGAGATGCTGGGGATTGAACCTGGGACCTTCTTCATGCCAAGCAGAGGCTCTGCCACTGAGTGACAGTCCCAATGACCCCCTTCAGGAGCAGCTGGGCTCTGTAACGGCTCTTCCAAGTAGTTCTCTGCCCCACCCAAAGTACTTGAAAGAGGTACCATTAAAACATAAGAACATAAGAACATAAGAGATGCCAATGTTGGATCAGGCCAAAGGCCCATCCAGTCCAACACTCTGTGTCACACAGTGGCCAGAAATACCAGGTGCCATCAGGAGGTCCACCAGTGGGGCCAGGACATTAGAAGCCCTCCCACTGTTGACCCCCCCCCCAAGCACCAAGAAGACCACTTGCCCCAGAGCCCCTATCTATGCCTTGTGGCTAAGAGCCACTGATGGACCTCTGCTCCATATGCTTATCTAATTCCCTTTTGAAGCTGTCCATGCTTGTAGCCGCCACCACTTCCTGTGGCAGTGAATTCCAAGTGTTAATCACTCTTTGGGTGAAGAAGTACTTCCTTTTATCCGTTCTAACCTGTTGATCATGGAGTGCCCACAAGTTCTTGTATTGTGAGAAAGGGAGAAAAGTATATCTTTCTCTACCTGCTCTATCCCATGCATAATCTTATAAACCTCAGTCATGTCACCCCTCAGTCATCGTTTCTCCAAGCTAAAGAGCCCTAAGCGCCTTAACCTTTCCTTATAGGGAAAGTGTTCCAACCCTTTTATCATTCTAGTTGCCCTTTTCTGCACTTTTCCCAAAGCTATAATATCCTGACTCAGGTCTTTCAACACCCCTCCTGAAATCAGTGGTTCTGGAGTGGGCAAGCACTTCTCATCTTCCACAGTGAAGACAGAGGCAAAAAATGCATTTAGCTTCTCAGCCATTTCCCTATCATCCTTCAGTACATCCTTCAGTACTTCAGTAAACAAGAACATACGTCACAGCATTCAAAAACATTCAATGTGGCTGTGCCCCCCCATCTTGATCTAAATGTGGCTGGTGTCCCCTCCCAAATAGCTTCAGTCCATGGCCCCCCCAGCTGTAAAAGGTAAAGGTAAAGGGTTTCTCTTGCTTGAAAGCCAATCGGATCCGACTCTAAGGATGCGGTGCTCGTCTCCGTTTCCAAGCCGAAGAGCCAGCGCTGTCCGAAGACTTCTCCGTGGTCATGTGGCTGGCATGACTAGACACCAAGGCACATGGAACGCTGTTACCTTCCCACCGAAGTGGTACCTATTTCTCTACTTGCAATTTCTTGCTTTCGAACTGCTAGGTTAGCAGGAGCTGGGGCCAGAGACAGGAGCTCACTCCGTCCCGCGGCACTAGGATCTCGAATTGCTGAACTACAGACCTTCCGGTCTGCATCTCAGCATTACAAGCACCATGAGGGGGAGTATCCAAGAAAGTGTTTGGTGTGTTCTCCCTGTCCTGGCTTTACTCTCTGGGTCTTAATAAAGCCTAGAGTTCAGAACGGGAATAATTGTCCCATGTTCCACCACCACAGCTGTGAGTTACTGGGAGTTCATTTACATATTTATGGTCTGCCTTTCTCACTGGGTCTTGGGCTGGATGACACAAAAAAGGTTAATATAGTCGACGGGATGGGACATCCAACGGACAACGCAACAGAATCTGACTTGCAGAGATCTGGAACCAACCAGAGGTCAGGAACAACCGTGAAGCAAAGCACAAGGAACAATATGACACACCAAGCAACGCAGATGTTACGCACCAGTGGACCCTACTCACAGCAGCAGATAGTATGGACTCTATATAGTGGCACAGTCTATACTCCCCAACCTTTTATCCCAGGCTTCTTTCCGAATCCTTTTGTTACGGCGTAGCCCTGTTTCCTGTGCAAAAAGGTGTGCCTTCTTGCCCCCCATCCCCCACATATTTTGTCCAAGGAAGCAGCAGGCCCCGCAGCACCTTAGAGCTGGCCTGAAGCGAGCCCCACCCCCGCCTTGCCACTGGGACGCCTTCCGCCAGCGGAAAGGAAAGCGGCACGGAGACTAGTGACTGACGCTGGGGCTGGCCAGCCAGAGAAATGGGGACCAAGCAGCGCCTGGCCCAGGCACCTCAGGGCGCGCACTGGATCCAGAGAGAGAGGAGTCAGGGAAGGTCCGGCAGGCATGCAAAAGCATCCCCCCCCCCAGTGCCGCCTGAGAAACTCAGGCACAACAAGAGAAGGGGCAGACAGGGAGACCTTTGCCACTCTCCCCCGCTGCTCCTTGCCTTGAGGAGTGGGAGAGGGGTGGGAGAAGCAGAGGGAGAAGCCGTCATGTGTGGAGATCCCCTCTCCCACCTCAAGGCCTGCAAAGGCACGACCCCCACCCCCACCCCAGATTCTGTGCCAGAGACCAGACTCCCTCCAGCTCTGCTCAGGTTTCTCCAGAAACACACCAAACAATCCATACATCCATACCAAAGCCACCTTTCTAACACACACACCCCCCGTGCGTGCACACACACACACACACTTAAGACGGCAGGCACGACTGCAGAGGTGCAGCACCGGGGTGTGAACTCTGGGTCCAGAAATACCTGGAGATCTGCAGCATGTTTTAAACAAACAAACAAACACGTGATCTCTGCAGTCCGGAGATCTGTTGTGATTCCAGGAGATCTCCAGCCCCCACCTGGAGGTTGGCAACCCTGCCCCTGCAGCCCGTGGCCACAGGTGGGGAGCCAGTGCTGCAGCCCTGGATGAAGGCCGCGGCCTCCTCAAGACCCCCTGGAGGGAGGGGAGGGAGGAGGGGGCTTCACACCAGGGCTGCGGAAAAGAGCCAGGGCCCCAGGCCTCTCTGCTCCCCCCTCCCTCCCTCCCCTGGTCTCCTAGCTGTGAGCGTTCTGTCTTCTCCGCAGTCCAACATGTTGCGCCACCTCCCGTCCTCTCGCACGACACCAGGAGCCCCCCTCTGCCTGGGCAGGGACTGGACTGCCCCCCCCCCCCGGTGTGGAGGTGAAGGGGCCGGACTGGGGACACACACGGGGCTCAGTCCCCAGCCCCCCTTCCAGGCAGGTGGGAGAGAAGCACTGCTCTCCATGGGGTCCAGCATGATGGATGCCTTCTGGCTCCAGCTGAAGACCGCTTTGCTGCAGAGGGGACGGCGCAGGCTTTGCCCGGCAGCTTGGCACACCGTTCAGAGCTGGCAAGGGCAGCAGGGTGCTTGCGTGATGGTGAGGCTGGAGGATGGGGGGGGCAGGAAGGCCAGGGGGCCCTGCAAGAGCTGGGGGGGGGAGCAGAGGGCAGGAGGGCGGGGGCAGCCGTCAGGCAGTCTGACCTGGCTGGGCCTTCCCTGCTGGTCAACACCAGACTGCGGAGGTTGCTTTCCCTTTCCCCAGAGAGCTGGAGGATTCCCCCGCACCGCACAGTCCCCCTGCTGGAGGCCTCCTACGGAGCCAGACCACCGGTCCCTCGAGATCAGTATTGTCTACCCTGACTGGCAGCTGCTCTCCAGGGTCTCAGGCAGACAGAGGTCCTTCCCATCACCTGCTGCCAGATCTCTTTTAACCGGCGATGCTGCCGCCGGGGATTGAACCCGGGACCTTCTGCGTGCCAAGCAGAGGCTCTGCCCCTGAGCCACGGCCCCTCCCTGGGGTGCAGCCCGGCTGCTCCAAGGGCCTCCCTCGAGGGTTCGGGGGCTGGGGGCCGGCCTGGGAGCACAGCAGGGGCTCCCAAGAAGGCTGCGCTCCACACCAGCGGAGGCCCAGCGAGGGGCCCAGAGAAAGGCCTGGGCTCAGGCGGGACGGGGAAGGCCTTTGGGGTGAAGAGAGCCAGCCCCAGTCCTCAGCAGCAGCGGCGGCAAGACGGCCTCTTCGATTCCTCCTCGGAACGGCCTCCCTCCCCGGGGACCACTCAACAGGAACCAGCCTTTTAATTTTCTGCGGTGGCTGGCAAGGCTTGCGGCTGGATTACTGGCAGGGAAACAACAGCCCCAGCGCGAAGATCAGATAATCCTCAAGCCGAGCTGCGCGGGGGGGCGGGGGGGGAGCAGAACACGGAGGCAAGAAGGGGCTCCCTCCCTCCCTCCCTCGCAAGACCCCCCCTGATCCCCCCACACCAGAGCTTCCCCCCAAAAAAGGGGTCTGGGATCTTTCCTCGGCTTCCAGCCACTGGCCCAGCCACATCGAGCTCCCTCCCCTCCTCCGCCCTGCACGGTCGACCAGCCGATGTCACAGGGGAGGCCCCGGCGGTCGTTCTGGACCTCTTCTGCCTTGGACGCCATCCGCCTCCTCCCCTGCTCAGCAGCCAGCCAGCACTCCCCCCTGAGGCCCAACTACGGCCAGAAGGCCCGCCCCACCTGGTCCTGACCGCAAAGGCCGCCAAGAGGATGTCCAGAGCACACGGCCCACCCCCGCGTCCCCTTGCCCTCCTTCCTGCCAGGGCTCGGCTCTCACCAACGGGCAGCCTGCCCAAGGGGCTGTGGGCTTGTCCTGAGATCAGCACCTGCCCCCAGAGCAGCCAGGGCACGAGATCCCATTGTGCGGGGCCCTGGAGATTGAGGGAAAGCCCACCACAGCCCCCTGCCAGGCACTCCACCCACCCTTCCCTTCCTCAGGCCAGCCAGGGGGCACGACGAGCTCTCCCCGGCCTACTGGGCAGATATGGATTCTCTGAGCAGGCAGTAAGAACATCAGCAGAGCCCTGCTGGAGCTGCCCAGTGGTCCATCTGGTACAGCCTCCTGTCTCACAGTCTGGCCAACCAGATACCCTGGAGAGGCCGAGACCTTCATGAGAGCATCAGAAGAGCCCTGCTGGAGCTGCCCAGTGGTCCATCTGGTACAGCCTCCTGTCTCACAGTCTGGCCAACCAGATACCCTGGAGAGGCCGAGACCTTCATGAGAGCATCAGAAGAGCCCTGCTGGAGCAGACCATGGCCCATCTGGTTCAGTATTCTTCTTCACACTCTTGCTAACCAGATACCTTGGAGAGCCAACAACAGGGCATGGAGGCCAAGGCCTTCATGAGAACGTCAGAAAAGCCCTGCTGGATCAGACCAGTTGTTCATCTAGTCCAGCATCCCGTCTCACACAGTGGCCAACCAATTCCTCTGGAGGGCCAATAACAGGGCATAGAGGCCAAGACCGTCATAAGAACCTAAGAAGAGCCCTGCTGGATCAGACCAGTGAAAGTCCATCTAGTTCAGCATTCTGTCTCACACAATGGCCAGCCAGTTCCTCTGGAGAGCCAACAACAGTGCACAGAAGCTGAGGCCTTCATAAGAACCTCAGAAGAGCCCTGTTGGATCAGACCAGTGAAGGTCCATCTACTCCAGCCTCCTGTCTCACACCGTGGCCAGCCAATTCCTCATAAGGTCCCAACAACAAGGCATAAGAACATAAGAGACGCCAATGTTGGATCAGGCCAAAGGCCCATCCAGTCCAACACTCTGTGTCACACAGTGGCCAAAAACACCAGGTGCCATCAGGAGGTCCACCAGTGGGGCCAGGAACACCAGAAGCCCTCCCACTGTTGTGTGGCCTGGCTCAGGGGAGCTGTGCCCCCGCCTGTCACTCTGCTGCCGGGCCAGGGAGGGAAGGGAAGGGGGTCAGACGGAGGCCCCGTCCCGCAGGAAATGTCCCCCTGGCTGCATGTCAGAGCCCTTGCCAGGCTTGGGGGAAGCTGTCTGGGTCGGTCTAGCTTGGGGGGGGGGGACTCCTGAGCTGAACCCTTCCCTGGAGGCGCCGTGATTGGCTCTGCTTCCGAGCGCAGTGTGCGACTCCTGCTGTGCGGACCAGGTGCCTCCACGTCCACCTGGCAGGCAAGAGGCAGGAGGGAGGCCTGCTCGTTTCCTCACGTCTCTCTAGTGGTGCTGAAGAGGTATTAATCACTGTCTGCGAAAGCACTGACAGGAGCGCACACAGCCGAATGACTCTGTGGAGCCTCAGGGGCGCTTTGGCCAGGTGGAATGTCAGGACCCAAGACTCAGGAGTATTCTTGTACTCCCTGCTCTGACAATAAATGCCTAGGAAGGCCTGAGGCCCGGCCCGGCCCAGCCCGGCCCCTTCCAGCCACCTGACGCCGCCTCTCCACCACGGAGGTCCTGCCACCTTTGAGGCACGCCCAGCTGTCATCCGTTGGCCATTCCGGCCGGGGATCTGGGCCCCCGAAAGACAGCTGTCATCGCCTCCCTGGCTCAAGAGCCTGTGCACACCCGAGGCAGAGTTGGCTCAGGAGGCGGCCTGGCACCCGGCCAACAGAGCTCTTCATGGACTCCTCCTCGGGCTCTCAATCACCCCAAACTGATTTCCCACCTAGGAAAGGCGCATCTCTTCCTGCAGGTGTGTGTGAGAGAGAGAGAGAGAGCGAGAGAGAGCTGATGTCATGGAGAGCAGGCTCACTTCGGAAATGTTCTTGGGGAATTTTCCACCCATTTCCACAAAGAGCTGAGAAGAATGTGCCGGGAAAGAGGTCCTCCATAACAAACAACAACACCCTGCCTCTGGTCCTCTGGCGTACCCAAAGCGCCTCCATGTCCCCCGCAACAGCCCCAGGTTGGTACTGTTATCCTTAGATCTGCCTTTTCCTTGGTAAAACCTTGTGTTTCCCATCACAAATTAGACCGAAAGTGCTGGCCCAGGCATCGTTTACTCGCTGGGTGTCCTGCCGAGTCCAAAATATCTCCGTGATGATCAGGTGACAGGGCATGATCCCGGCAACAGCAGACCCAGGTGTTCTTCTGCCCCCAAAGCAGCTGCACGGCATGTTCCACCAAAGGCACCCCAGGATCTATCGCCACCCTGTGCGGAGTCCTGGGGTCCCGTGGACCACCTGGGGCTTCGCTGACGCCTCTGCCAAGGATCCCAGGGAGGGGTTGTGGCTCAGCAGAAGAGAATAGGGTCTCCCCCCACCCCCCGAGGCCACAGTGGCCCAGAGTAGATCACCCTGGCCTGGAAAGGTGGAGGAGCTGATTCAGGAGAGGGCAGCTCTGTGTGGCCCTGGGGCCCTCAACCGCCCAGCCAACCCCTTGGGCCAGCCTTGGGCTTCCCAGCTGCCTCCCAGCCCCTGGGGGAACGGGTGTTGAGGCTGACGGGAGCCCCAGCAGAGTCGTTTTGCCACCTGGGGCAGCTGGGATCACCTTGCGGTCTGGGGGTCTTGCATATGTCGTCCCCCACCCCACCCCAGCCAGAGTGAGACAGAATGATTTCGCCAGCGCTCTCCCTTTCCTTGCCAAGTGCCAAAGGCAGGCGCACGAGGCCTGCTCTTGGACCAGCCACAGCATTTCCACTGGGCCATCGTGGCGCAGTGGGGCAGCTGCCACCACCAGGACCCGCCCCCCTTCCCCCGGCACGCCTCCCTGCCCAGTCCCAGCAGCCTGAGCCTGAGTGTGCCGGGTGGGTTCCTCCCTGTGGCGCATCTAAGCCTTTGTCCGTCTGGGGAGGCCAGGTGAGTGGGCTCCACATCAGAGCCTTGGCCAAGCAAAGAGCAGAGGAGCTTCCAACAGGCCTGCATCAAATAGCCGCCAGCCCACATGAACAGCAGCCAGCAGTGTGACACATAGGAATATTAACCCTCCCGCCGTCCCCCCCACACACACCACAGTACCCCCCCTCTGTCTCCAGCCACTGGACTCTTGCAGAAGTTGCTGCCCCGGAGCTCTGCTGCAGCCCACCAGACACCATGTTTCAGATCTTCCCCTCCTCGAGTTGGGATGGGGGGGGGCGGGAGAGCAAGAAATGAAGGCGGCAGGCCGAGGTGAGGCAGAGCCGCTGGCCCCAGCCAAGGAAGGGGAGCGCCCCCCCTCCCTCGGGCAGCTGGTCTCCACTTTGGCTCCTGCCCACCCCTCCCCCGGCACATTCCCATGCAGATACCTGCAGACCAGAACAGCGCACTGTGCCCCAGCTCTGCCAATGGCTACGGAGCTGCGTCTTTCCCTCGCTCTCTTCTCTATGCTGGGTGGGGGGCCGCCTCCTCCTCGGTCTACCACCCCCCCTCCCCCCCC
>NW_015159821.1:131508-131947 GCF_001447785.1 Gekko japonicus
GCTGGGCCGGACCCTCCGCAGGTAAACAAGCGCCTGGCGGGGTGCGCGAACAACAGAGCCGGAGCCTGAGGCAAGCAGCGGCATAAATGGAGGGCCACAGAGGAGGGGCTCGGGGAAGCTGCCCCCCCCATACACCTGTCTGCATGGCCCGAGCACCCCGTTCATCAGAGGACCCCCAAGTGCCAGTCCTCCCCTTCCCCAGACACAGGGGACTCCATACAAAGAACAGCATCTGTCTGTTCCCCCCACCACCACAAAGGCCACAGACCCAGCCCTCTCCCTATGCAAGGACTCTGCAGGGGGGAGTCTCTTCCAAACTCTCTCCTGACCCCCCCACCCTCTGAGCCTCAGAGAGGTGCAGGGATTCAGCAAAGCCAGGGGGGGGGGGAGCATGACAGCGAGCATGCTTCCAGAGCAGCCCCGTAGCTAGCAACTTTTT
>NW_015159822.1:0-20707 GCF_001447785.1 Gekko japonicus
TAGCTTGGCTAATGCTCCGTGTGACCGGGACCTTTGTATGTTTTTGATATAGTAAGTAAAGGTAAAGGTTCCCTTGCTCGAAAGCCAGTCGAATCCGACTCTAGGGTTGCGGTGCTCATCTCCGTTTCAAAGCCGAAGAGCCAGCGCTGTCCGAAGACGTTTCCGTGGTCATGTGGCTGGCATGACTAAACACCAAGGTGCACGGAACGCTGTTACCTTCCCACCAAAGTGGTACCTATTTATCTACTTGCAATTTCTTGCTTTCGAACTGCTAGGTTGGCAGGAGCTGGAACTAGAGATGGGAGCTCACTCCATCATGCGGCACCCGGGTCTCGAACTGCTGAACTACCGACCTTCCACAGCCTGCAGTTCAGCGTCTTAACCACTTGAGCCACCGCAGCTCCAATATAGTACCTGAGTATAAAAGTGACTGAATTTGCTTACATATCTGAGTGCTTGAGCGGGTTCACCATTCTGTTGATGGGCGGCAAGACAGATGCCAAAAGAACCGTGAAAAATAAGTTTCAAGCAGGCTGTCCCGCCCCCTTTGTGCGTGTGGCAGAACAGGATGCAACAGTGAAGCTGTTTTCAGGGCCGGCACCAGCCTACCTGGAAGTGGGGCATCTGCGGTTGACCCCGCCACACTCACTTATTTGCTAGCTCTCCACCGTGCTCCCAGCAACACTCACTGCCCAGTGCCATTGAAGAAAGGGCTGCAGGCCGTGGGGAGCACGGGCAGTGAGAAAGCTCTCAAGGGGGCAGGGGAGGGGCACACAGGCAGGTGGGAGGTATGCAGGTGGGTGGCAGGGAAGGAGGGTGTGTGGGAGGACTGGTCATGGGTAGAAGAGTGGAGGGGGGCCCTGGGAACCGGGAAGGGGCTGTGGCTCAGGGGCAGAGCATCTGCTTGGTACTCAGAAGGTCCCAGGTTCAATCCCCGGCATCTCCAGTTAAAAAAGGACCCGGCAGTAGGTGATGGGAAAGACCTCCGCCTGAGACCCTGGAGAGGTTCTGCCTGTCTGAGTAGACAATACTGACTTTGATGGACCGACAGTCTGATTCAGGGGCAGAGCCTCTGTTTGGCATGCAGAAGATCCCAGGTTCAATCCCCGGCATCCCCAGTTGAAAAGGACTAGGCAGTAGGTGATGGGAAAGACCTCTGCCTGAGGCCCCGAAGAGCTGCTGCTGGTCTGAGTAGACAATACTGACCTTGATGGACCAAGGGGCTGATTCAGGGGTAGAGCATCTGGTTTGCATGCAGAAGATCCCAGGTTCAATCCCCTGCATCTCCTCTTGAAAACAACAACTGCGGGACATTTTATAGTTCCTCAGGGCCTGCAAGACAGAGCTCTTCCACCAGGCCTTTAAATAGGAGCCGCCACTACTGTGTTACCATCAATGATTCCATTGAACTTCTGGAACCCAGGACTGACCCCGATGCATCGCTAGGCCTCTATCTGCTCGAGGGATGATGACCGGACGGACAATGTGGATTTAGATCTGAAGAGCACGCCATCTAATATTTAAGCACTGCGAGCACTTTAATGCTAACTGTTATTTTCTTATGTAATATGAATGAGCACATATTTTATGTAGTTTTAAATTTTTATGGTTATGCCCATTAGGTACATTGTACCGCTCTTGTTAACCGCCCTGAGCCTGTTCGCAGGATGGGCGGGGTATAAATATAATAAATAAATAAATAAACCAGGCAGTAGGTGGTGGGAAAGACCTCTGCCTGAGACCCCGGAGAGCTGCTGCCAGTCTGAGTAGACAATACTGACCTTGATGGACCAAAGGTTTGATTCGATATAAAGCAGTTTCATGTGTCTTCATTTGTGGACTGGCCCTGGCTGTATTTTTTAATGAGCAAATGGGAAAAATATTTCTGTTTTTTCTTTTTTACAGTGTTTCTCTTTTTAACTGGTTGAGATTACCCTAATTTCTTTATGACTTCTTTGAAGTTGTTTGTGAAGTTCACGCACGTTGCAAATATCTTCTTCCGTCCTCCTCCTCCGCCAGCAGGTGAAGATTTTTTCAGTTGGTTTGGCGTTCCCTCGCTTAACAGCCCTCCTCCCTGCCTGTGTGTTTACGTTGTTTTTAAAAATCGAAAGATTATATGCAAAGGAGTTCCTGCTACAAAAAGAGCCCTGGGCGACACCCCCCAAATGTAGCCAATCCTCCAAGAGCTTACAGTAGCCCCTGTAAGAAAAGCTCTGTAAGCTCTTGGAGGATTGGCTACATTAGGGTTGTGTCGCCTAATATGCAAAGGAGGTCCTGCTACAAAAAGAGCCTTGGGCGACACACCCCTAATGTAGCCAATCCTCCAAGAGTTTACAGCAGCCCCTGTAAGAAGAGCTCTGTAAGCTCTTGGAAGATTGGCTACGTTAGGGGGGTGTCGCCTAATAGGCAAAGGAGTTCCCGCTACAGAAAGAGCCTTGTTGTATTTTAAACACTGTTTTAATGTTTCAAGTGTCGAAATGTTTTAATGTTTTTGATGTTCGCTCGCCGCCATTGCGAGGGGTGGGGAGACACGTAATAAGTCATAAACGAAATTAAAAGTTGGCAAGGCAGCAGTCCCCTCTACCACTTTGAGCAGGGAAAAGCCTTTTGCTGAGCTTAACAGGGCAGGATTATGTTTGTCAAACAAAACGAACAAAGAGTTCCGATAACGTACTACATGAGCTAAATGGAAGCCGCAGGTCAGCACTTTGTTCGGTTGACTAATTTCCGCTGAACTTGGGTGAACGGATCAGCAGTCTCTTTTGTCACGAGCAGCGCATGGGCGTGAAGACCAATGCGCGCGAGCTCTGCGAGGCAAGCCCTACCAGGGTTTGGCCTTGGTTCTACGATTCTCTTATGGAAAATAAAGAGTGCGGTGTCCTGCCAGTCCATAACGGAGATGTAAATAGCCTGCTAGGGCACAGGGAAAGCATGACGGCGCTGCTGTTTCCCTTTTTTGGTTTTTAATCACTTGGATGAATGAGGCACAGGCGGGGCTGCCAAATGCAGGTTGGAAAATTCCTGGAGATTTGGAGGTGGAGCCAAGGAAGGACAGGGTCTGAGGAGGGGGAAGAAGAAGATTTGGTTTTATACCCTGCCTTTCACTAACCACAGGAGTCTTGGAGCGGCTTACAGTCTCCTTCCCCCCCCCCCCACAACAAGACACCCTGTGAGGGAAGAGGGGCTGAGAGAGCTCTGAGAGAACTGCTCTTGAGAGAACTGCTCTCGGAGAACTTTTGACTGACCCGAGGTCACCCAGCTGGCTGCATGTGGAGGAGTGGGGAATCAAACCCGGTTCTCCCAGATTAGAGTCCGCCGCTCTTCACCACTACGCCAAACTGGCTCTCAAGTTTGGCCCTCTGAGGGACCTCAGCAGGGTACAATGCCATAGAGTCCACCTTTCAAAGCGGCCATTTGCTCCAAGGGAATTGATCTCCTTTGTCTGGAGATCAGTTGTAGTTCTGGCGGATCTCCAGGCCCCACCTGGAAGTTGGCATCTTTAGGTACAGCACGAGAGAGACAGGGAACCACAGTTCCACCCCCACCCCACCCCCAGGTAAACAATTTATAAAAAACTGGAACAAAACAAAGGTTCACAGAGCGGTGTGGCAAACCGCGGCCTTTCTGGTCTTTTTGTTTTCATTTCGAAAGCCAGACCCGTGTCCCTGTGCGGGACTTGAATGGCTGTGAGGAAATGTAGGCTATGCCTGGTTTTGTTCGCCCTCTTAAGGTGGATGCTGTTAGTCCCAAAGGAATAGAATTGGAGCTAGGCCTCGGGGAAGCCCAAAATGGGTTTGTATGGGCACTTATTGAGGGGAACTGGTTTTTCCTTGACAGTGAAAAGCACCTGTCCGGAGCTGCATTATGACTTTTTTGGGCCCTAGGCCCTTTTGCCTTCGCGGGCCCCTCCCACCATAATAATATCAATATATTAAAAAAATATTTTTGATATAACTTTATATCCCTCAACATTTTTTTTCCCTTTGAGGCAAAATGTAATAGGTTTTGTGGGGCCCTAAACATTCCATCCTTTTCCTGATGTGAGAAAAAAACAGCATTTTCTTCGACCCTAAAAGTTCATCCCCCCCCCCTTCTGATTTTAAAAGAAATTAAAACATTTTCATGGGCCCCTGAAAGTTTTGTGGGCCCTGGGCAGTGTTCCCTCTAAGCTGAGTTAGTGTGAGCTAGTTCATAGTTTTTTAGCCTCCGGCTCACACATTTCTGTCTTAGCTCAGGAAGGATGGCTCCAGAGCAAACTGATTTATGCAGCAGCCAACCAATGTTCCCTCTAAGCTGTGGAGTCTTGTGAGCAAGAATTCTACCTTGTGAGCTACTGGCATTAAGGTTGCGAGCGAGCAATTTAGCTACTGCATAAATTACTTTGCTCTGGAGCCATCCCTTCCTGAGCTGAGACAAAAATGTGTGAGCCAGAGGCTAAAACACTGCAGGCAACTCACTCGCTCACAGCTTTAATGCCAGTAGCTCACAAAGTAGAATTTTTTTCTCACAAGACAGCTTAGAGGGAACATTGGCCCTGGGCACTGTGCCTACTGTGCCTAACGGATAAGTCGGCCCTGCACCCATCTCTCCCAAGGTTGTTACTGTTCTGGTTTCTAGGCGTGGAGGGCACATCAGATAGGAAGACCCCTTTTCCTGTGGATGTACAGCCTTCAGTTGTAGCCAGAATGCGACGTTTATGAGTTGGAGAAGCAAACAAACTGTGGCACTTTGACTCTTGGCGGGGTTGCTACTGAGCCATTGAGAGTTTTAAAATCTTTGTCCTTTACGGTGCCAGATACAAGATGAATCATCACTCCTGAAAGGTTTATCACTGGGAAATACTTTAAGCCAAAGCATCAGTTGTTGTTATGGTTGAAAAATATCCTAACTGGGGATATCATTTGTGAGATGGCTAACCCCTAAGGCAGATCCTAGGCTGCTATAAATCGGTGTTTGGGGGAAAAGTGTAACTACACAGTAGTCTCTGCTGAACGGTTACTCATACACTTTGTTTATGATGCCCTTGGCTAAGTCCTGTTGCCCTCTGTAGCTAACAGCTTGGCTGGAAAATGAAAGGAGAACTGGGTGAGAGATCTGTTGAGAGGGCTGGGCTTATAAGGATGTAAGAGGAGCCCTCCTGGATCAGACCAGTGGTCCATCTAGTCCTGCATCCTGTCTCACACGGGGGCCAACCAGTTCCTCTGGAGGGCCAACAACAGGGCAGAGAGGCCGAGGCCTTCACCTGATCAGAAAATCAGAAGAGCCCTGCTGGATCAGACTGGTGAAGGTTCATCAAGTCCAGCCTCCTGTCTCACACAGGGACCAACCAGTTCCTCTGGAGGGCCAGCAACAGGGCATAGAGGCCGAGGCCTTCCTAAGAACATAAGAAGAGCCCTGCTGGATCAGACCAGTGAGGGTCCATCTAGTCCAGCATCCTGTCTCACACGGGGGCCAACCAGTTCCTCTGGAGGGCCAACAACAGGGCAGAGAGGCCGAGGCCTTCCCCTGGTCAGAACGTCAGAAGAGCCCTGCTGGATCAGACTGGTGAAGGTTCATCAAGTCCAGCATCCTGTCTCACACAGGGGCCAACCAGTTCCTCTGGAGGGCCAGCAACAGGGCATAGAGGCCGAGGCCTTCCTAAGAACATAAGAAGAGCCCTGCTGGATCAGACCAGTGGTCCATCTAGTCCAGCATCCTGTCTCACACGGGGGCCAACCAGTTCCTCCGGAGGGCCAACAACAGGGCATAGAGGCCAAGGCCTTCCTAAGAATATACGAAGAGCCCTGCTGGGTCAGACTGGTGAAGGTTCATCAAGTCCAACATCCCGTCTCACACAGGGGCCAACCAGTTCCTCTGGAGGGCCAGCAACAGGACATAGAGGCTGAGGCCTTCCCCTGATGTTGCCTCCTGGCTCTGGGATTCAGAGGATTAGTGAGGAGAATGGGAGTGGGGAGGCTCAGTGGTAGAGCATCTTCTTAGCACGTAGAAGCTCCAAGGTTCAATCTCCGGCAACTACAGTTTTGTGTGTGTAAACTCCCATTAAGTCGCAGCCAACTCATGGCAACCCCAGTGAGAGGCTTTCAAGGCAAGTGAGAAGCAGAGGTGCTTTGCCATGGCCTTCCTCTGCAGAACCTTCCTTGATGGTCTCCCATCCAAGTTACTGACCCTGCTTAGTTTCGGAGATCTGAGAAGATTGCACTTAACCAAGCCACCTTCCCCTTCCTGCAGTTAAAAGGGTTAGGCAGCTGGTGATATGAAAGAACTCTGCTTGAGCCTCTGGAGAACTGCTGCCGGTCAGAGCAGGCAATACTGGCCTTGATGGGCCAATGGTCTGATTTGGTATAAGGCAGCTGCATGTGTTTTTGTATTCTTGGGTGGTTGATAACTCTTCCTCTGACCCTGTCAGAAAGCCACGTTTGTGAATGAGCAACGCACAGTGCTCTTATAGTGCAGTTGTGTAGCAAGCACGGTACCTTTGAAGTCAGTGTAGCATTGCCAGGTCCCCTGGGGGGGGCGGGAGTTTGCCCGCTCGACGGGCCCCTTACCCGCTGGCCCGGATCTGGCCGTCAGGGGGAACCCCACCCCCATAGTGCCGGGATTGCGGGGATGTGCCCGGCATGATGACGTCACCCAGAGGTGACATCATCGCACCGGGCATATTGGGGGGGATGCTCTATAATTTGAGGGGAAACACTATGTTTTCCCCTCGAATGATAGTGGCCCCACCCCCAACATGCCTGACATGATGACGTGATGACATCACTTCTGGGTGATGTCATCGCAGTGCATGTGCTTTGTGCGTGTGCCGAAGGTGTCCTGGAGAGGGGTTGGGACTCCCCCGCTGTAACGAAGGTAAGACCTGGCAACCCTCAATCAGTGGTCTGAGAAAGGCGTAGCTGTGCTTAAGTTGGCACCAGTAATCCTTAATTTTCTGTGTAAGTTTATGCATGTTACAAGAATGGAACCTGCATTTGGGACCTGTTTCAACAGTCTAGCATTAATGTTTGACTTTTCCTGGTGGGCACTTGTCTTTCAGGAACGATAGAACAAAGTTTGAGTCCAATGGAACCTTTAAGACCAACAAAGTTTAATTCTGGGTAATAATAATAATAATTGTTGTTGTTGTTGTTGTTATTTGCCACATCTCGACTTGTGCTGGGCTCTGGGTGATTTGCAACATGACATTGAGCTTTCAAAACAATGTAAAAACATCAAATATGATAACATTAAAAACCAATTATTATTAAGAATTAATTATTATTCATAAAATTATTAATATTAAAGCCAATGTATCTGAAGAAGCTTATACCCAGAATTAAACTTTGTTGGTCTCAAAGGTGCCACTGGACTCAAGCTTTGTTCTGTTGCTTCAGACCAACACAGCGACCCACCTGAATCTATTTTCAGGTACAATAGTACTCAAATCTATATTTAGGGAGGGGCCGTGGCTCAGTGGCAGAGCATCTGCTTGGCATGCTCGGTATCTGCTTGGGAGTTGGACTAGGTGACCCTGGAGGTCTCTTCCAACTCTATGATTCTATGATTCATGCAGAAGGTCTCAAGTTCAATCCCCAGCATGTCCCGTTAAAAGGGTGAGGTAGCAGGTGATGTGAAAGACTGAGATCCCGGAGAGCCACTGCCTGTCCTCGAGACAATACTGACCTTGACAAACCAAGGATCTAAGGCAGCTTCATGTATTCACGAGTTGCTGTTTGTTGCCCTGGGTAATATCAGCTCTCTCTAGGTGATTGTGGTTCCTCCAAGGCAATGATGAGCAGTATTTTAAAGATTGGAGCTCTTTTCCATTTCGCACGTACTGCCATTTGTATAGAACAATCAATTTTCCTGTGAAAACCACTTAACTGTTTCGGCTTCTCTCACTCTCTCTTTTTTTTAATGTGATATGACTCAGACTGTAAAAGTGAAGGACAGGCTGTTACTGGGTCCTTCATTTACGCCTTAGTCTCTGGTGAAAAGATTATATAAGCAGCTCGGTGCGCTGAACTAGGTGGAGCCGGCCATTTGTTTAATACAAATTGTGCAGCAATCAGAGGATCAGATTGTACACTGAGCAACAAGCGTGTGGCTAAAACCCACACCCTGTCCCATGTCTGCATAATAATGACATAATTCAGAATAATAGTTCCCCAAACATACAACTTCTGAAACCGCCTTAAAAGCCCGGGGGTATAAACAATCCAATGAAGTGAAAATGCTTTTAGCTTTCACCAGTTCTTTAGTGCACAGACTACTGTACAGAGAGTTGTTTTAATTCTGTGTTGGGGGAGACTGGCAGTCTTTGAAGGGTATTAACATGGTTTTAACAGAGTTTGTGGCTTTAAATGTTAGGGAAGGTTGCAGGCCAGTTAATGGAATAGTCATATCAGTGCTCTCAGAAATACGTAAGCCTTCATCTAGAAGTAGCCATGGCCAGCAAGTTATTGCACACTGGTTCTAGCATGCTGGGAAAGGCCATGAGCAATAGCCCAGAGGGGATGTGATAACTATGCATTTTCATCCCTGTCAACAGATGGACGGCCCTGTACATCTTTATGCCCTCTGCGCAAGGACAAAGGGGAGCTTACGAGTCCACCTACATGTGCAATGTGACCCTTGCTGAATTTGCAATGGCAGTCAAAGGAAGGGGCGGGGTCGTCCTGCACTGTGCAAGGGGTTGGACTACATGACCCTTGGGGTCCCTTCCAGCTCTGTGTTTCTAAAAATCAGGAAAGCAGCAGTAGGCAAAATCAATAAGGTGTGTAGATGGTCGATGAGCAATTCCCCTTATATCTATTTTAAAAAGAAAAGTCTCCCCCAAGAATTCGCAAAATTCATTATGCATCCAACGTTACCTTACTAATTTGGGCTCCTGTTTCTATCCTTGCAAAGCACAACTGCATATAAATGTGTAACTTGCCTGGTGGGATCTAGTTAGGGTTGCCAGGTCCCTCGGAGCAGTTGGCTGGGGTGTGGGGGGACACTTACCGGGGTGGGGAGGAATGCTGGAAATTAATGCAACCCGGAAGTGACATAAGGCATGTTGGATACGTTGTGGGGGGGTGGGGCGATGTTCTGGCGTTTGGGCAAAAGCTCTATGGTAGAATTAGCTTCTACCATAGAGTTTTGCCCAATACCAAAGCATTGCCGCTGATGTCCCCGATGTGCTTACGTCACTTCCAGGTCACGTAGGCACATTAGATTAATTGAATTAATTGACACCATTTTCGAGAAGAATTTTTGCACTAAAAAAGTGCCGAGAAGGGGACCATGACGTGGTGAGGGCAGGCAAGATTTGTCCCCTCACCTTTTCAAGTGCCAAAACAGGGCGAGATCCCTTCTATCTACCAAGCCTCCTCCTAAATAACAACATCCAGTGTATGTTTTCACAAAATAGTCTCTCTGCATATGCAAAATTTCTTCTGTGTGAGCCAACTGCTGAATTGGAAGCGTGCCCATGTGTTCTTCCTCTAGTACATGGCCAGTTCATTGCATTAACTGGACTATGAGATTTGCTTAATGGATGTAGTAATTAGAAAAATGGACACAATTATTTCCCCCCTAATGAGCTAATTGCCTTTTAAAATGGAATCATGCCTGCTGCATTTTAGAAGGAAAAGCCCTGATCCAGATTTTAGATGACAACGGAGGTTTTCTCCACATTTGTTCTAAATCAGACGCTGTACTAACGTCCAGCTGACCCAGACGGTTTCGAGTTCAGGCACCCATGGAGCGAGCGCTGCTTGCGTTGGGACAACGTCATCCTGGGGCTATGTGAACCCCACCATGAGTCGTAAAAGGTTTACAACATGTTGGCCAACTGTGCAAAAGTAATAGTTTATTCTGCTGATCTTCTCATATTATAAGCAACAAAGGCTTGTGCTGATATAATGTTGGTAATTGTGCATTCTTGGATTCCCCATGGTCCTGTTTTTGCTTATTTCATCATCGAAGGACATTTTAATATTTATATATATCTGTCTATTAGTATTTTGTCTGTCATCTTACCTAGCTCTGTGGAATAGCTCTGAAGAAAATATTTTCAGTCTCCCAGGTCCGGGTATGCTCCAGAAATTTCTGAGACGCAGATGACAGCCTAATTATTTAAATGACTCATGTACGAGCAAGAGAATGGTAAACAGGGAGGAACCGAAGGATCCATTCCAGGAGAATGAAGAAGAGTCCAAAGCAATGTTGTATTTTTCCTTCTTGAAAGCCATGGGTGTCTTCTGAATAACTTTTAAAAGGTGGCTTTTCTGAGGGGAACACAAAATTTGAATTAACAAACCAAGGAAGTTTTTATCGCACAAATATTTACTGCTTAATAATGACTCTTTAGGAGCTGCAGTGGCTCAAGTGGTTAAGACGCTGAACTGCAGGCTGTGGAAGGTCAGTAGTTCAGCAGTTCGAGACCCGGGTGTCGCATGATTAGGGCTGCCAAGTAGGGGCGGGGGACCACATTGAGCACGTGGGGGGGGGCGTGGCCCCGATCATCGAAGGGAAAACTCTATGGTTTTCCCTCCGATGATGGGGGCCATGCCCCCAACGTGCTCAACGTCACACGTCACTTCCTGGACGTGCTGGCGTGCGTGTCAGAGAAGAGCTCCTGCTCCCCCAACGGTAGGCTTTTTGCACTTGGCAACCCCTACGCATGATGGAGTGAGCTCCCATCTCTAGTTCCAGCTCCTGCCAACCTAGCAGTTCGAAAGCAAGAAATTGCAAGTAGATAAATAGGTACCACTTCGGTGGGAAGGTAACAGCGTTCCGTGCGCCTTGGCGTCTAGTCATGCTGGCCACATGACCACGGAAACGTCTTCGGACAGCGCTGGCTCTTTCGGCTGATGAGCACCGCAACCCTAGAGTCGGACCCGACTGGCTTTCGAGCAAGGGAACCTTTACCTTTATTGACTCTTTAATGACCTGAAGTAAGGGGGATTAAAGTAATGTTGGCAGTAATCTTATAAATTACTAGCCTGATACCCGTGCTTCGCTAAGGTTATGAGAAATGTCTACTCAGGAGTCTTGAATTGCTGATTTCTGTGACTGTCCTCAGCTGTCTGCAGTCTCTTCTAACTGTGTTTAGATCCACAGCTGAGCAATCAGAGGGAGGCGGGTGCAAGCAGGCAGGTTTTACCTCTGAACTCTGAGCTACACAGTTGACCGATCAAGGGGGCAGGGGGCAAGGAGGCAGCAGCCTTCCAGGGATATGGAAAACAATTAGGGGAACTCATTTTGCCCCTTCTTTAACCCCTTAGGGGCCATGTTTCTCAGAAATCTCTTCATAGTGGGGTTTGACGTCTTGACCAATCAAGGGGCTGGGGCAAGGAGGCAGCAGCCCTCCCGGGATATGGAAAACAATTAGGGGAACTCATTTTGCCCCTTCTTTAACCCCTTAGGGGCCATGTTTCTCAGAAGTCTCTTCATAGTGGGGTTTGACGTCATGGTAGGAATGCACTCCCCTTATTCTGGTGCTTATTCTGGTGTCTTCTTGGTGCTTGGGGGGGCAACAGTGGGAGGGCTTCTGGAGTTCTTGCCCCGCTGGTGGACCTCCTGATTAATAGCCCAGACTAGCACAATCTCATCAGATTTTGGAAGTTCAGTAGGATCAGTACTCGGATGAGAGACCACTGAGGAAGACTGCAGAGGAAAGCCACAAGCACAGACAGCTTCAAGGGGGGGATTGGTTAAACATGTGGTGTAGAGGTCCACCAGTGGCCATTAGCCTCAAGGAACAGATGGAACACTCAGTCTGAGGAAGCGACACTCTATATTCTTGGTGTTTGGGGGGGGCAACAGTGGGAGGGCTTCTGGAGTTCTGGCCCCACTGGTGGACCTCCTGATGGCACCTGAGTTTTGGCTAGTGTGTCACACAGAGTGTTAGACTGGATGGGCCATTGGCCTGATCCAGCATGGCTTCTCTTATGTTCTTATGCCTGGTGCAGTGATGCTCTGTATTCTTGGTGATTGGGGGGCAACCGTGGGAGGGCTTCTGGAGTTCTGGCCCCACTGGTGGATCTCCTGATGGCCCCTGGGTTTTGGCCATTGTGTAACACAGAGTGTTGGACTGGATGGGCCACTGGCCTGATCCAACAGGGCTTCTCTTATGTTCTTATGATTTCCAACATTCACTGGTACATTTCAAGTCTCAGTAAATGATTACTTTAAATAAATAACCCAGTTCCCCTCCCCTTTCTTTTATTTACTGGTAGAAATCTGCCTTTGTCTGGACAGACGTGTTCTTGCATGTATTCTGTACTTAGCTTGCAAAAATCCTCCATTGTTTTGGAGAATACTTTAGTTCAAATGCAAAAAAATGTTTTTTAAAGATCTCATTTTACATGAGCCTTATCCCCACCCATAAACCCCTACATTTTTTTGCCATCAAGTCACGGCTGACTTATGGCAGCCCTGTAGATGTTTCAAGGCAAGAGAAGCTCAGAGGTGGTCTTGCCATTCCCTGCCTCTGCACAGGGACCCTGGACTTCCTTGGTGGTCTCCCATCCAAATACTGACCAGGGCCGACCCTGCTTAGCTTCTGAGATCTCACAAGATTGGGCTAGCCTGGCCCATCCAGACCAGGGCAATAAGAACAACAAGCCTACTTTGGTCCTTTCCGCACTAGGCCTTAAATCCTGGTTCAACCCTGTCCCTGAACTTATACTCTACACTACACTCGAGTTCACCCCTGTAATTATCTCAGGGTATTTTTTTGTTTCCCCATTACATTGAGGTCACCCCGGTTTTGCCCCACACTTGTCCCGGAATAAACGGATGCTGTTATAACCAGAGATAAATGCAAGGCATTGTGTCGCGAGTTGGACTCTGATAAAACCAGGGATGAGATCCAAGTGCAGAAAGGACCTTTAAGTCCAGTTATTTCCCCCTCAGTTGTGAATTTCCAATTTCTTCCTCAGAGGCAAGGATCCTGGAGCAGTAGATGGGAATGTATGGAACATGATGCTCTGAGAAACGGCATTGAAGTCTATCAGGGCAGGGGAAGGTGTTGAGAGACTGAGGCCATTTTTGTTGTTGTTCAGTCGCACAGTCGAGTCCGACTCTTCGCGACCCCATGGACCAGATCACGCCAGGCTTTCCTGTCTTCCGCCGTCCTCTGAAGTTTGCTCAATTTCATGTTCGTTGCATCTATGACACCGTCTAACCATCTCATCCTTTGCCGTCCCCGTCTTCTTTGACCTTCAATCTTTCCCAGCATCAGGGTCTTCTCCAGTGAGTGCTCCCTTCTCATTGGGTGGCCAAAGTATTTGAGCTTCAGTTTCATTATCTGGCCTTCCAGGGAACAGTCAGGGTTGATTTCTTTTAGGATTGACTGATTTGATCTTCTTGCAGTCCAAGGGACTCTCAAGAGTCTTCTCCAGCACCATAGTTCAAAAGAATCTATTCTTCGGCGCTCGGCCTTCCTTATTTCAAGGGTGTGCAAACTGGAACAACTCTGGCTGATATTTAGGAAAAGCATCGGCCAAACTGGGTTGTCAGATAGGGTTGCCTGGCAACCAATGGGAGGGTTGTGAGCTGGGACATGCGAGAGCCAGTGTCATCCTTGGTGCCATGATGTCACTTCTGTAGAACACATGGAACTGGCTCTAGGAATCGCCAGGAGGTCCGTGGTAAAACCATAGAGTTTCTGGTGATTCCTAGAGCTGCCCCATGTCACTTCTGGGTTTTCTCCAGAAGTGATGTATCAGCACAGAGGATGCCAACTTAAAAAATCCTCCCACCGCTTTTCAGAGTGATGGTGAGCAAGAGCAACAGCTGGGCGGAGGCAACTGTATTGTCAGCGTAGGTGTGCAATCTGTATTTCCTAACCTCGGGACAAATCTGGGACACTGATGGGAAAATCCTGAGGCCAGCCAGGCTGTCGTGTGTTCTTGGGGTTGAGCTTTCAGGGTGGTTGATTAAGGGCAGGGCCGGCCTTCCCTTTCTCTTATCTGGTTTCTATGCCACCTACGATGAGGGCAGCAAATACTGAACCAGTTCCCTCCAGGCTTGGAAAACTTAGTTGTAGCAGCGAGTGAAACACTTGGAAAGTTGGAGGGGATATGGTTGGGTTCCCACTCTGGGTTGAGAAATTCCTGGAAATTTGGGGGGGGGGATGGAGTCTGGAGAGGTGGGGGGTTTAGGGAGGAGAAGGACCTTAGCAGGGTATAGTGCCATAGAATCCACCTTTCAAAGCGGCTGTGTTCTCCAGGGGAACTGATCTCTGGAGATCAGTTGTAATTCCAGGAGTTCCCCAGGTCCCATCTGGAGGCTGGCAGCCCTAGGATATGGCTCAGTAGCAAAGCATCTGCTTGGCATGCAGAAGGTCCCAGGTTCAATCCCAGGCCTCTCCAGTTAAAAGGACCAAGCAGTGGGTGATGGGAAAGACATCCGCCTGAGACCTTGGAGAGCCATGAAGTGGGGCTGTAGCTCAGTAGCAGAGCACCTGCTTGGCATGCAGAAGGTCCCAGGTTCAATCCCCGGCATCTCCGGTTTAAAAAGGACCAGGAAGTAGGTGATGGTAAAGACATCCACCTGAGACCTTGGAGAGCCATGAAGTGGAGCTGTAGTTCGGTAGCAGAGCACCTGCTTGGCATGTACAAGTTACCAGGTTCAATCACCGGCATCTCCAGTTAAAAGGACCAAGCAGTAGGTGATGGGAAAGACCTCCGCCTGGGTCCCCGGAGAGCCGCTGCCAGTGTGATCTTGATGGACTGAAGGTCTGGTTTAGCCTAAGGCAGCTGCCTGTGTCCATGAAGGTGCTTGCTGATGTCTTTAACTCCATAGCGCAGTCCTATGCAGAATTATTGCGGTCTGCGTAGGACTGCACCATAAGGAGTTTGAAACGGGCGGTCTCGGTACTTAATCTGTGATCATGTTCTTCATTACTGTGTATGGGTGTGAAAGCTGACAGGAAGAGAGTGGGTTCCTTTGAAATGTGGTGTGGGAAGTATGTTTTACGGAGATCACGGACCGCCAAAAAGACAAATCAGTGGGTTCTAGATCAAATCAAGCCTGAACTCTCCCTGGAAGGTAAAATGACTAAAGTGAGGCTATCGTCATGAGAAGAGACACTGGGAGAGGTGTGACGTCCTCCTTATTGGGGAGGACTAGTTTCACTTTAAAAGGGTTCTTTATTTTGTTTAACTGGGTATATTCTGCTGCCACCAGGAAATTTTAAGGATTTCCAAACCTTTATGCTTTTACTGTTGCTCTTACTAGTTTGGTAGACCAAGTTCAAGGCTTACGAGGAACTATGTGGTCCTGGGAAGTATTTCATTCAGAGCTGGTATAAACTTGGATAAAAGAGGATTTATTGAAATAAATACTAAATAAGAGGGTGGTACCATGTAACTAGTACTGTGTAAATGATGAACAATTGCTTTGGTATTACACACAATCTTATCCCTCACTGACAGGGATCTTTTCATGTAATTTTGTAACACTTGTTTATCTCAATGCCATATATGTTCACTGTTTCACTCCAGTTTGTTATGACACTCAGACTTTCCTTTAACTTTTCTTCACTTAAACTTTTCTTTGCTTTTTCCTATACACTCAGCTTTCAGCTCTCTTTCTCACTGAACAACCTCAGCTGTCATCTTCTAACTGCTTCCACACAGAACTGCCTACATACATCAACTGTCAACTTGTAACTGAAACTCCTGACTGACTCACATACTCATCCACCCAGATTCACTTCCCAAACCCCTCCCCCTCTCTGTCAACCACCAATCATACCACACTTGCTTCTCTCAACCAGTCTAGTCTATCTACCACAACCATGCAACCAAACTTTTAAAGAGACACACACAAAAAAAAACCAAGGAATCATTACAAGAGGCAAAAATGTTATAAAAAGTTGAAGTCATCAGGAATAGAGGAGGAGGAGGAGGAGGAGGAGGAGGAAGAGGAGGAGGTTGGATTTATAACCAGACATAATGTTCCATCTGTACCTTGTGGCTAATAGCCACTAATGGACCTCTGCTCCATATGTTTATCCATTCCCTTCTCGAAGCTGTCTGTGCCTGTAGCTGCCACCACTTTCTGAATTCCACGTGTTCATCACTCTTTGGGTGAAGTGCAGAAAAGGGCAACTAGAACGATAAAAGGGTTGGAACACTTTCCCTATGAAGAAAGGTTAAAGCTTGGAGAAACGACGGCTGAGGGGTGACATGAGTGAGGTTTATAAGATTATACATGGGATAGAGCAGGTAGAGAAAGAAGTACTTTTCTACTTTTCTCAGAATACAACCACTCTTGGGCACTCAATGAAATTGCAGAGCGGTCGGGTTAGAACAGATAAAAGGAAGTCCTTCTTCACCCAAAGAGCGATGAACACATGGAATTCACTGCCACAGGAGGTGGCGGCAGCTACAACCATGGACAGCTTCAAGTGGGAATTCGATAAGCATATGGAGCAGAAGTCCATCAGTGGCTATTAGCCACGAGGTATAGATAGGAACTCTGGCGCAACTGATGCTCTGTATTCTTGGTGCCTGTGGGGGGCAACAGTGGGAGGGCTTCTAGTGTCCTGGTCCCACTGGTGGACCTCCTGATGGCAGCTGGTATTTTTGGCCACTGTGTGACAGAGTGTTGCACTGGATGGGCCATTGGCCCGATCCAACATTGACTTCTCTTCTGTTCTTATGGGTGAAGAAGTACTTCCTTTTATCTGTTCTAAGCCTACTGCTCATTAATTTCATGGAATGCCTATGAGTTTTGTATTGTGAGAAAGGGAGAAAAGGACTTCTTTCTCTGCCTGCTCTATCCCATGCATCATCTTATAAACCTCTTTCCCGTCACCCCTCCATGGCCAACCGCCTCTGAACGTCTTTTTCCTTGTAAACCCGATGCGGTTGCTACAATTTGGCTGCCCCTTGATGACAAATGTACACCGCCATGGTTTCTTCAAAACTCAGTGTTCTGTCCTTCTGACCAAGGCTTGTATGTACCTTTGATTTTCCTGTAAAAATAAATCTTAATGGCCCAAAGCGCGTCCATGTAGACTTGGGCATGCCCCGTGAGATCAACCACTTCCTCTGAAGGGCAGACCTCAGTGCCGTGCCACACCCTGCCTTTCAAAGCTCCTTCTGTTTCAAAGGTCATTTTCATGTCACATCCAAGCCCGGAAGGCATGTGGAACCGGAGAAGATTCCTGGTCATTTTGGGGGGGGGACCTGTACATGCCCCTGGATCTGATCCACAGAGGAGAGCACCTTCCTCCGCCATCAGCCCCCGTGCCGCGTCTTTCGCTAATTATTTTCCTCGCGTACCGTTTGGAAGGCTGGGTTCCCTGCTAAATATAACCCTCAGCCACTTCAAACTGTTTAGCGCCTGAATAATGGAATGTGCTGTGTAAATTTAGAAACACGTCGCACGGAGGTGGCGCTATCCTGCAACGGCCGGGAGGATGCGGATTGCAGACACGCCGGTCTGCTAACGGGGGCTCGGGGACCTGAGTTCTAAGGGCGTGTGACGCAGACGAACAAGGAGGGTTTTTCTCCCCTTATCAAACAGAAATCCAAAACGTTAATTATTAGCCGGCCGCTTTTCTGCGTGTTACAGACGCCTTATCGGCTCTTGCGGCGGTGTGGTTGTAGCGTTCAACAGCGCGGATATAAAACATTTGCATTCATGGCCAAAGCTATAAAATACGCCTTCCTACAGCAGGGTGTGGGACTCCTTGTGAGGGCACTGGCAGCAGTCCCGGGCACATGGATACTGCTGCTGTTAGACACTTTTCTGTGGCAAGCCAGAAGTGCCATCAAAAGGGTCTGAGCGAGGGTAAGCAACCTGAAGAGAGCCAGCATGGACTTCGCGGGACGGCTCACATCCTCCCGACGGACAGGGAGGTGGGCCAAACGACACATTATGCTTTACCCTAGTTCACTGCAGGGACTACAGCTGTAGTGCAGCTGCAAATCCCCCAGTGGCTACTTCTGTGTAAAGATGCAGGTAGGGATCGCGCTGCAGGGCCCATCCCCCTTGTGTTGTTGTCAAGAGCCCAAGTGGCCCGGGGGTCCTCAGAACATAAGGGAAGCCATGTTGGATCAGGCCAATGGCCCATCCAGTCCAACAATCTGTGTCACACAGTGGCCAAAACCCAGGGGCCATCAGGAGGTCCATCGGTGGGACCAGAACTCCAGAAAACCTCCCACTGTGGCCCCCCAAGCACCAAGAATACAGAGCATCAGTGCCCCAGACATAAGAACATAAGAGAAGCCATGTTGGATCAGGCCAATGGCCCATCCAGTCCAACACTCTGTCACACAGTGACCCAAAATACCAGGTGCCATCAGGAGGTCTATCAGGCGGCACCCCCTGCTGTCCTTGAGCCATCTTTACTCCTGAAAATGTTGGGGGTGGGGAAAGACAGGGGCCTCTTGTACCATGGTCCTGATCGGAATCACTGTACTTTCATACAAGAGTGACCACCAGGAACTCACCACTGCAGTAGGGTTTCCAGTTGTTGTGGTGAGTTCATGTAGTTTGTCCCGTAGTCTTACCTGTGCCCAGCCATCTCTTACGTTCTTAAGAATAATGCACAGTATTCTGTTAATCCCAGTACATATATGACTTTTGATCCCAACTTTGAACACTTATATCCAGTGTAAAATTGCTTCTCTGACGTGTTCTTTAGGTGTAGTCTTGTTCTAGTATGTTCCAGAGGGAGGAGTGGGAGTGGGGACATGGGCACACAACATTGGCAGTGCCTCTACATCTCTTCGGGGAGAAACCCAGAAGTAACATAGGGTAGCTCTAGGAATTGCTGGAAACACTACGATGAAACCGTAAAACAGTAAAACCATAGAGTTTCAGGCAATTCCTAGGGCTACCCAATGGCACTTCTGGTGGTTTCCCCCCCTGAAAATGACACAGCAATGCCACGGATGCTGTTGTTTTTTTTTTTAAATCCCTACGATGGAAGTGGCCAACATGGTGTTCTGCCATAGCAGGAGGCCTGGCAGCCCTAGATGAAAGGTTGCCAGTTTCTAATACAAGGATGTCAAACATATGGCCCTGGGGCTGGATCACGCCCCCGGAGGGCTTTTCTCAGGCCCCGCAGTGGAACTGGCTGTCTTCTCCTTCCTCTTCCTCTTCCAGTTCTGCTGCTGCTGCGTCACCGTAGGTTTGCGGCTTACAGATACACACCTGAACAGCACACTCAAGACTGCAACAGCACAGACATTTTGATGCAGTAATTCAGAGCAAGAGGTGTCAGTTATCAGACACTGTTAAATAAACAAAATATTGCAAGAGTATGTTTTTATTTTAAGTAAAAAAAAACCTTTGTGTTTGGGTCCTTTATAAAGTTTATATCTCCGCTACCGGGCGTTACCTTTTATGACACACGTGGCCCGGCCTCACAAGGTCTCATTTCTGTCCAATCTGGCCCTCATAACAAATGAGTTTGACACCTCTGCTTTAATACATCGTTCATGAACAGACACTTTCCCTTCCCACATATTCCTGTGTGCAGTAATGTTTACAGTTCTGGGACCGCCTGCTATTCTAATTTGTGTTATTTCTAACCGTAAAACAGTAAAACCATAGAGTTTCGGGCAATTCCTAGGGCTACCCTGTGGCACTTCTGGGGGGGGGGTTCCTGAAAATGACACAGCAACACCACTGATGCTGTTGTTTTTAAAAATCCCTACGATGGCAGTGGCCAACATGGTGTTCTGCCATAGCAGGAGGCCTGGCAGCCCTAGATGAAAGGTTGCCAGTTTCTAATACAAGGATGTCAAACATATGGCCCTGGGGCTGGATCACGCCCCCGGAGGGCTTTTCTCAGGCCCCGCAGTGGAACTGGCTGTCTTCTCCTTCCTCTTCCTCTTCCAGTTCTGCTGCTGCTGCGTCACCGTAGGTTTGCGGCTTACAGATACACACCTGAACAGCACACTCAAGACTGCAACAGCACAGACATTTTGATGCAGTAATTCAGAGCGAGAGGTGTCAGTTATCAGACACTGTTAAATAAACAAAATATTGCAAGAGTGCTCATGTTTTAAGCATGTTTTTATTTTAAGTAAAAAAAATCCCTTTGTGTCTGTGTCCTTTATAAAGTTTATATCTCTGCTACCGGCAATTACCTTTTATGACACACGTGGCCCGGCCTCACAAGGTCTCATTTCTATCCAATCTGGCCCTCATAACGAATTAGTTTGACACTCTTGCTTTAATACATCGTTCATGAACAGCCACTTTCCCTTCCCACGTATTCCTGTGTGCAGTAATGTTTGCAGTTCTGGGATCGCCTGCTATTCTAATTTGTGTTATTTCTTTTGTGATTTCACATATTGTATCCCTTTGGCTGTTGAACAAATGCCAAAAATGGATCCCATCATTTATTACAGCTCCAACCTGTCTAGGTGGTTGAGGGCAACCTCTGAGATAAGGTATCATTTATACATAACCTTAAAGCCCATTCTTCCGCTTTCCTGTGTTTGTGGATGATTTCATAGTATCTATGTGTTGAACAAATGCCAAAAATGGATCCCATCATTTATTACAGCTCCAACCTGTCTAGGTGGTTGAGGGCAACCTCTGAGATAAGGTATCATTTATACATAACCTTAAAGCCCATTCTTCCACTTTCCTGTGTTTGCGGATGATTTCATAGTATTTATGTTCTACGTTTGGTGTAGTGGTTAAGTGCGCGGACTCTAATCTGATTCCCCACTCCTCCACTTGCACCTGGCTGGATTACCTC
>NW_015159822.1:20847-21086 GCF_001447785.1 Gekko japonicus
CTCCGTTTCAAAGCCGAAGAGCCAGCGCTGTCCGAAGACGTTTCCGTGGTCATGTGGCCGGCATGACTAAACATCAAAGCACACGGAACGCTGTTACCTTCTCACTGAAGTGGTACCTATTTATCTACTTGCAATTTCTTGCTTTCGAACTGCTAGGTTGGCAGGAGCTGGAACTAGAGACAGGAGCTCACTCCATCATGCGGCACCCGGGTCTCAAACTGCTGAACTACTGACCTTCC
>NW_015159822.1:21845-32735 GCF_001447785.1 Gekko japonicus
GAAAAATTGAAAAAAGAAAAGAAAAAAAATTATTATGGAACGTTTTATTTTAACATGATGAATAAAATATTTTAAGACAAGGTGTTCAAATATTTTCCAAATCATTTCTAAAATATATATATATGGTATCAGATTGACCTAATTTCTGTGCACTGAGGACAAGCAAGTCCTAGGTTACAAACTGAACCCTCCACTGCAAGAACAAGATGCATTTCTTCCTTTAGGAGGTGCTGTTGTCAGAAGAAATTAAAAAGGTTTCAGTTTTGTTTTTGCATGTGGGCGGGTATTCTGTTTGTAATAACTGTTTGGATACACTTTATTTTTAATATGCTACTTGTGATAATTTCATGCCAAGTAAAAATGTCCATAGTCATATTTTATGTTCCTAAAGTAACAGAATGACTTTCAATCTAGAAAAAACAAAAGAAGTGCTAATGTAGCATTTCCCCCCATTTTTCCGAAAATTTCCATTTCCCCCCGAAAAAAACTGGAAAAAAAACGGTTTTTTTTCCGAGCTTCAAAATTTCCGGAAATTTTACATCTCTAGAAGGGTTTTTTACGAAAAACTTTTTGCCAGGAAGAGTTGTGCAAGAGTGGAATCGGCTGCCTACCCCTCCCTGGCAGTCTTTAATCAGCGGCTGGACAAACACCTGTCAAAGATGCTTTAGGCTGATCCTGCATTGAGCAGGGGCTGGACTAGATGGCCTTATATGGCCCCTTCCAACTCTGCGATTCTATGATTGTACTGATGCAGTGAAATTCTAGTCCCATCGGCTTTTTGCTTAACTTCTGTGAGTGATGGGATCTCTCCCATGCCTTAATTAATGCTGAGCAGTTAAGACTCTTCCCAGAATAAAAGCAATGTTGTTTATCCATCCATATTGAGATCTACTTAAAACTGTTCAGTTTCCCAGTACTGTTGTTTCTTTAACCAGTCAATAAGTGTGCCGTCATTCTAGAGCCATAATAATACCGATCAATATTAGGAGCAGCAAATCTTCCTTTATCCCAAGTCTGTTGTCAGATCTGAGACAAATTCTAGGATTTTTCTCGTCCCATATGCATTAAGCTTTTTAAAAAAAATCTTATTCAGCGTTGTGTAATTTACCACCGAGGGGATTACTATAAGAATGAACACAAGGTTTGGCAATATTTCCATCCCTGCGACAGCTTATGCATGCAGACCAAGAAAGTTTGTATTTAGTCCAATTATTCTGTTTACAGGATTCTCTTCCCCTCCATTTTATCCTCACAACAGCCCTGTGAGGTAGGTTAGGCTGAGAATGTGTGACTGTCCCAAGGTCACCCAGCAGACTTCCATGCCAGAGCAGGGATTTGAACCTGGAATCCCAGATCCTAGTTCGACACTTTAACCACCACCACCACAACACTGCACTTCAGAAAATGAAGTATGTGTGTGTGAAATGCTGCCAAGTTGTGACCAAGTTATATCGACCCCAGCAAAGGGTTATCAGGGCAAGGGAGAAGCAGAGGTGGTTTGCCATTACTTTCCTCTGCAGAGTCTTCCTTGGTGGCCTCCCATCCAAGACTTGTGACCCCAGCCAGGGGCTTTCAAGGCAGGGGAGAAGCAGAGGTGGTCTGCCCTTGCCTTCCCCTGCAGAGTCTTCCATGGTGGCCTCCCATCCAAGACTTAAGGTGACCCCAGGAAGAGGCTTTCAAGGCAAGGGAGAAGCAGAGGTGGTTTGCCCTTGCCTTCCCCTGCAGAGTCTTCCTTGGTGGCCTCCCATCCAAGACTTAAGGTGACCCCAGGAAGGGGCTTTCCCCTGCAGAGTCTTCCTTGGTGGCCTCCCATCCAAGACTTAAGGTGACCCCAGGAAGGGACTTTCAAGGCAAGTGAGAAGCAGAGGTGGTTTGCCCTTGCCTTCCCCTGCAGAGTCTTCCTTGGTGGCCTCCCATCCAAGACTTAAGGTGACCCCAGGAAGGGGCTTTCCCCTGCAGAGTCTTCCTTGGTGGCCTCCCATCCAAGACTTAAGGTGACCCCAGGAAGAGGCTTTCAAGGCAAGGGAGAAGCAGAGGTGGTTTGCCCTTGCCTTCCCCTGCAGAGTCTTCCTTGATGGCCTCCCATCCAAGACTTAAGGTGACCCCAGGAAGGGGCTTTCAAGGCAGGGGAGAAGCAGAGGTAGTTTGCCATGGCCTCCCCTCCGCAGAGCCTTCCTTGGTGATCTCCCTTCCAACCACTGACCCTGCTTAGCTTCCGCAGTCGTGCCGCCTGGTCAAATGGTACCTAAGATCCATAAAATAATATTTACTTTAAAGATCGCTTAGCCAAAAGTTACTGCTGCCTAAAACCAGATTAGCCACTTCTTGACTTTTCCTGTTCCTGTTTATAGAGGTGAAAACATCCCACTCTGTTCTTCTGAATTTTCGTTTTCGGAATCGAATGCCGCTCTTATCCTAAAATAGGCCAGGTACATGGGGGATATTAAAATCCTGTTCTGTGACAGGGTTGGTTTGAGGTCGACCCGTGTACTATTTAGCAATAATGACCGAGAATATTTAAAGCAGCGCTGATCCAAGTAAAACCGACACGGATTGGATCTCAGCAGATGCTGCAGCGAATTTCCCATCTGGCTTCAGCTGGCTGTTAAGCCCCTGAACATTATCCCGGGGGCAAACGCTGCCGTGAACGCTCTAGCTCATCTCTGGCTATCTATCTTAGCAACTCCTAAGAGCGAAAGGAAGGAATCGGTAAATGGCATGGTGGATTCGTGTAAGACTGGCGGCGGTTGCTTATTTGGATACATTAAAGTGCCAGTTTGGTGTAGTGGTTAGGAGTGTGGACTCTGATCCGGGAGAACCCGGGTTGATTCCCCACTCCCCCACACGCAGCTGTGGGTCAGTCACAAGTTCCCCCAGAGCTGTTCCCTCAAGGGCAGTCCTCAAAAGAGCTCTCTCAGCCCCACCTACCTGACAGGGTGTCTGTTGTGGGGAGGGGAAGGGAAAGGAGATTGTAAACTGCTCTGGGACTCCTTCGGGTAGTGAAGGGTGGGGTATAAATCCAATCCCTTCTCTCTTAAACACATGTAGCCATGGAATAACTTTGGGGGATTTTCAGCGAATGCCAAACATCAGACCTGCATAAACAATGTTTAAGAATGTTGTAATTGCGACTCATTAGTGTACTTCTGTTTCGGGGAAATGGAAAATCTACTTTAATTTTTTTTAAAAAAAAATATGGACTACGTTAATAAGCCTATACTTTATAGTGGGGTAACCAGCCCTTTTGAGCCTGTGGGCACCTTTGGAATTCTGACACAGCATGGGGGGGCACGGCCACAAACTGGTTGCCACAAAATGGCTGCCACAGGAGGCGGAGCCAGCTACAAAATGGCTGCCGCGGCTTACATTCAGCCACACAGTGAAAATCCTTGTACTGTGCTGGCAGCTGCTGCCAAAGCAACATTTTTAATAATCTGCACAGCCAATCAAATCTGCAGTGACCCATCAGAAGCCTTGCTGGGCAAAAGGCCCACCTAACCCCACCCACTTTCTAAAAATATTTAGTGGGCACCAGGAAAGGTTTCGGTGGGCACCATAGTGCTCTCGGGCATCACGTTGGGGACCCCTGCTTTATCTGAACTAAAGCACTGCCACCATTCCCATGTGTTAAAGAACCTCTTCTGAGAAAACACCTAATGGACGGGGGCATTCTCCTGGATTCTTTACATGTAAATAAAGTGTAGGCTGTTAGTTTGACATGAGACTCCAACATTAAAGTGTTACCTCTGCATCCAGTGTCTGTAGATCCTGAGTGTGAAAGCTCCATTATTCATACCTGGGGCCAGGGGTCGTTTGGGGCCGGAGCGCGTCGGAGCACTGCTCCGGCAGCCCTGGTGGTGGCAAGCCCCGCCCCCGGCTCCCCGCCCCACCCTTGCTCCTGCAGTTTAGAGTATCTCTCCAATGCATTCTATGGCCCCTTCTCTCTGGAGTCGCGCTGCACCGTTGGCGCAATCTCACCATACTATTCTATGGGGCCATAGAACAGAATGGCGAGATCGCGCCACTTCTGCAGCGCGACTCCAGAGAGGAGGGGTTTATTAAAGTTCAAACCCCTTTTCTCTTCGCTCCCCCCCCTTGGCTGTAGAAGCAAAGGGGGGGCATCTTCAAAAGCCTCCCCTTCCCCAGACAGCCTGCCAAGGCGGGTGGGGAGGGGGAGCGAAGAGAGAAGGGGTTTCACGTTTAAACCCCTTCTCAGCTAGGGAAGGGAAGGGGAGACTTTTGAAGATGCCTCCCCCCCCCTTTTGCCTCCCCTTCTGACATAGCTTCTGGTGATGTCAGGGGGCGTGGCATATGCTAATGAGCTGTTATGCTAATAGCTTATTAGGTATGCTAATGAGCTCCTGCAGCTCTTTTTCTACGAAATGACCCCTGCCTGGGGCCATTAGGATAACAGAAATAAATGGGTGCATCTCACGTTCTCATTGCAGCGTTCCTTTCCTCCTCCAACCCCACCTTTTCATCCACTAATGGTGCTGTCTCTAGCATTCGACCCTAACCACACAGGAAGGTCAAGGAGATGGGGAAAAGGGAAAGCCATGTAGATGTCCTCGAGGCCTGGTAATTGCTGTTACCAGTCGTTTGGATTGTCTTCTTACACATGTATAGGTCCGTGGTATATCTAACCTGATCCTGCCTCTTGAAATGGCTCTCAAGGGTCTTGTGGGAGGCGAGGAGAGGATCTGACTCTTGTGTCCAGTTACATCTTGCTGTTTGGTGTAGTGGTTAGGAGCGCGGACTGGTGTGATTGCCCAGTCCTCCACATGCAGCTGCCGGTGTGACCTTGGGTCAGTCAAAAGTTCTCTCAGAGCTGTTCTCTCAAGGGCAGTCCTCGAAAGAGCTCTCTCAGCCCCACCTACCTCGCAGGGTGCCTGTTGTGGGGAGGGGGAGGGGAAGGAGATTGTAAGTCGTTCTGAGACTCCTTTGGGTAGTGAAGAGCGGGGGATACATCCAATCTCTGCTTCTTCTTCTTATACGAGTCTCATGTGGTGTTCCCTGCCAGGGACTGATGCTGCAAACTCCCAGGCCATTCAGTGAGAACTGCTTAACTGGAGATGTCCCAGAATAACATATATTGTTCTGCCTCTCTGCTTTTCCCCTCCTGTCTCGTTATCAGACGAGCAGTCGCACACCGAGGCATTGCTTTGTGGTGAGAGCGTGAAACGATCGCTTCTCAGTTTTGTACTAGTTTAAATCCCAGACATCTGTCATTTCTTGGCATGGTAACCACCGTGTCCTGGGCATTACCCCTGACATTTGGCAAAAATGCTTGCAAATGACTGGTTCCTGGTAATACATTACAGTATGAATAGAATGACTTGTAGATCTTTTTTAAAAAAAATCTCGGCGCCTGCTGTTGTGATCTGACACAGCATGGTTAGCCTTTGTGAGACACATTGGTCGGCATCTTTTCTCAAACCAAAATGCAACAAAAAATGCAAAGTGTCCTTTTTGTCTCGAAAGCTCAAATGAGCCTGTGGTCGAACAAGGAACTTGAATCAGTAATTGAAACAGAGACCTGTCTATGAATCCATAAGATACATGAATGTTAGAGTAATGATACATTTGGAAGAGAATAATAATTATAATTATCGTATGGCTTTGTGTGTAGAATAGCCAGGAGATCCTAAGGTTGTCTGGCAGCCAGAAGTTCTAGCTCTTTTAGCATTGTGCGCCACTAGGTGGCAAGCTAGGCTTGTTTTTAAGGCAAGAGGAATGGAGGGAAGACAGCACGGTATAGCCCGATCTTGTCAGACCTTGGAAGCTAAGCATGGCCAGTACTTGCATGGGAGACCACCAAGGAAGACTCTGCAGAGGAAGGCAACGGCCAACCACCTCTGCTTCTCCCTTGCCTTGGCTGGGGTCGCCATAAGTCGGCTGCGACTTGAAGGCACTTTTTACACAAAGTAATACATTCACAAACTAATGAGTCTGATGTCTTCATCTTGAATTTCTGCATAGTCTAGTTCCCCCCACCCCCGGAAGTTGTAATAATATGGCATCCCAAAATCACACAAAAGAAGGACTCTTTCTTGTACCCTGATACCCCAGACTCCAGTAGTATTGCATCTTGGCTATAACAGAGTTATGTCTGTGTGAGGTCACAGTGGAGAGGCTTTTGGATCAGGGGAAGAGCCTCTGCTTGGCATGCAGGAGGTCCCAGGTTCAATCCCCGGCATCTCCACTGAAAAAGGTTCAGGTGGTAGACAATGCTCCCTCTGAGCTGTGGAGTCTTGTGAACAGAAATTCTACTTTGTGAGTGACTGGCATTAGAGTTGTGAGTTATTTCGCTACTGCATGAATTAGTTTGCTCTGGAGCCCTCCTTCCTGAGCCAAAGACAGAGATCTGAAAGCTGGAGGCTAAAAAATTGTGAGCTAGCTCACACTCACTCAACTTAGAGGGAACACGGGTGGTAGGTGATGTGAAAGACCCCTGCCTGAGACTCCGGAGAGCTGGGGCTGGTCTGAGTAGACAATACTGACCTTGATGGACCAAGGGTCTGATTCAGTATAAGGCAGAGTCACGTGCTGGGGATGGCCCATGGCACAGTGGTAGAGCCTCTGCTTGGCAAGCAGAAGGTCCCAGGTTCAATCCCCGGCATCTCCAGTTAGAAAGGACCAGGCAGGGGGTGATGGGAAAGACCTCTACCTGAGACTGTGGTGAGCTGGGGCTGGTCTGAGTAGACAATACTGACCTTGATGGACCAAGGGTCTGATTCAGTATAAGGCAGAGTCACATGCTGGGGATGGCCCGTGACTCAGTGGTAGAGCCTCTGCTTGGCAAGCAGAAGGTCCCAGGTTCAATCCCCAGCATCTCCACTTAAAAAGGATCAGGCAGTAGGTGATGGGAAAGACCTCCGCCTGAGACCCTGGAGAGCCACTGCCAATCCGAGTAGACAATACTGACCTCGATGGACCAAAGGTCTGATTCAGTAGAAGGCCGCTTCATGTGTTCATGGGACTCTTTTCTTCCCGATATGCCATATTCTGAACTGCCACCAATGTTCCCTCTAAGCTGTAGAGTCTTGTGAGCAAAAATTCTACTTTGTGAGCTACTGGCATTAAGGTTGTGAGCGAGCAATTTGGTCCCTGCATAAATTAGTATGCACTGGAGCCATCCTTCTTGAGCTAGGACAAAATAAATTAGTATGCACTGGAGCCATCCTTCTTGAGCTAGGACAAAAATGTGTGAGCCGGAGGCTAAAAAACTGTAAGCTAGCTCACACTGACTCAGCTTAGAGGGAACACTGACTGCCACCACATAGACTGGGCTTGCGGTTCACCTCCCGACCCCCCTCAAAAGGGGTTAGAGAATACAAAGTGACCATTGACACATCTCGCTCAGAAGCATCCTTATTTGTCAGCAGCCCGTTTCTCTTTCAAGTCGCGAAACATGCATATTGAAAAGGCCTCTCGCTCCGCACCGGCTCAAAGGGACGCATTTAGCTAACAGCTTTGAAAGAAGGCGGCCCGTATCCTGAAATGATCTGGCTTCCCCGCAGAGCAGCTCTGCTAGGGAACAGCCAGAGCGAATTAATTAAGCCTTTTCTTGTGTTTTGAAAGCCGCGGCCGGGCACCCCTACGGGGGAGAGACGGTCCGGTGCCCGGGGAGGGGGGGGCGAGTTACGCCATCTCCAGATTTCTGTTCTTGAGACAGTTTCTTGACAGCGTCTTTGCAAATGACCCGTCAGAAATGGATGAAGAGGGAGAGTGACAGCCCGGGTCATACTTCCATAAATAAAAATGGATGCAGTGCGCAAAATATCAGAAGTGGGGAAGAGGTTGACGTTGGCCCAGCGGGCCAGGGGATAGTTGAGTCAGAGGGGAAGTCAGCTAGAAGAAGAGGGGCAAGCTTGGGCGCGTAATCCCTTCCATCTATCACCCCGAGTTCCTTAGAGGTATGTGAGGTATGGAATGAAGGAGGGTATGGAACCCTCCTCCTTTGGAGGTTTTCAGACAGAGGCTCGATGGCCATCTGACAGCAATGCTGATTCTGTGGACTTGGGCAGATCATGAGAAGGAGGGCAGGAAAGGTTGCCTCAGGGCCTAGGTCTCGTGGCCCTTTCTTATACGCCCAGGGAAATGCCAATCACCACTTTGGGGTCAGGAGGCGATTGTTCTCCGCAGGGCTAGTTTTGGGGCATGAACGCACAGGAACGGAGTTCCGGCTGGCTCCCAAGTTGGCCACGCCCAGCAGGGGCTCATTAGCATAATAGGCCACACCCAACAGCAGGAACTCATTAGGATTGGCTACATTAGGGGTGTGTGGCCTAACATGCAAAGGAGTTCCAGCTACCAAAAAAGGCCCTGGGTTTTGACAACAAGCAAGGTAAACAGAATAAGAAGCAAAAGGTGGGTGTGGCTGGATGACCACACTTCTGGTAACATGGGAATGCGGCCTAATATGCTAATGAGCTGTGCTGTCAGGGGGTGTGGCCTAATATGCTAATGAGTTTCTGCTGCTGGGTGTGGCCTGTTATGCTAATGAGTTCATGCTGGGCTTTTTCTACAAAAAGAACCCTGGTTCTCCAGGCCTGTTTGGCCAGGGATCCTGGAGGGGTTTTTTTGTCAGCTTCTGGGCATGGAACAGCGGTCACTGTGTGGCATATACAAAGTGATGCCATACAAGACGACAGCTAGTCACTGAGATCAGAATGATCTAACTTGACCGTTCTGAGGTCACGTGACAGCTCATTGCATCAGCTTCCAGGAGGGTCACTATGACTCAGCATCTGTACTGTGATTGGTTGTATGCCTGTATAGATTGTGCCCAGTTATGTTCACACTTACTGCCTATGTGGTTACCATTGCCTGGCGAAGCGGTTTGTGGGTCTAACAGCCGAATGCTGTGAGCGTTTGTGGACTGTGTAAATATTTGTAAAATAGACCGTAAATACTCTGCACCAAAGCAGGTGTGCACTGCTTATTACGGCGTTAAACACCGTCACACTGGTGGTGTGTTGGGGGGGGGAGGTATTTGTGAATTTCCTGCATCGTGCAGGAGGTTGGACTAGATGACCCTGGATGTCCCTCTATGATTCTATGAAGGGATGGATGGTTTAGACGACAGTTCCCCAACATGGTGCTTGTGGACGCCATGGCACCTGCAGGCATTTCCCCTGGTGTCTGCCACGTGCTTCCGGAAAGTAGGTGAGGCCAGGGCTTTTTTGTGGAAAAAGCCCAGCAGGAACTCATTAGCATAATAGGCCACACCCAACAGCAGAAACCTATTAGCATATTAGGCCACACCCCTGACAGCACAGCTCATTGGCATATTACGCCACACCCCCATGTTACCAGAAGTGTGGTCATCCAGCCATACCCACCTTTTGCTTCTTATTCTGTTTACCTTGTTTGTTGCCAAAACCCAGGGCTTTTTTGTAGCAGGAACTCCTTTGCATGTTAGGCCACACACCCCTAACGTAGCCAATCCTAATGAGTTTCTGCTGTTGGGTGTGGCCTATTATGCTAATGAGCTCCTGCTGGGTGTGGCCAACTTGGAAGCCAGCCGGAACTCCGTTCCTGTGCGTTCCTGCCCAAAAATAGCCCTGGGTGAGGCCAGGGCAAAGGCAGGACCAGCGACTGGCTTCCTTCAGACAAATGAATGGGCTTTTCTCCTTGGTTGTCTTCCTTTTGTGTTTGTATGTGTGCGTTATCCCCCTGGGCTTTTCAGTGTATGTATGTGTGCGTGTTCGTATTCCGCATCTCCCATCCTCTTGTGTGTATATCTGGGCTTGGCTCTGTGTCCCATGGCAGCCATATTGTAGTGGTGTCTGCCACCCTTCCTCAAAATTCTAATGGTGCCCCGCAGGCTCGAAAAGGTTGGGGACCCCTGATTCAGATAGGGATGGAATACCTTGATGGATTTCCATCATTACCAGGCAACATACAGTACCTGGTCTGCTGTGTAATATATTTAGGGAGGCCGTGTTCCCTCTAAGCTGAGTTAGTGTGAGCTAGCTCACGGTTTTTTAGCCTCCGGCTCACACATTTTTGTCTTAGCTCAGGAAGGATGGCTCCACAGCAAATAGATTTATGCAGCAGCCCAATGGCTCGCTCACAACTTTAATGCCGGTCGCTCACAAAGTAGAATTTTTGCTCACAAGACTGCACAGTTTAGAGGAAGCAGTGAGTTTTCTGGATTGGAATCCTGCTGGGGAGGGGAAGGCAGCTGTTAAAAACTTCTCACAGTTCTTTAGGAAGCAGAACACGCCTCTTCGTGTGCATTCGAAGGAAGTTCTTGCAAACTTCCCTGGGTTGGGACGAATCATTTGAAATTTCGGCAAGGAAAGCCAGTCTGACGGGCGAAACCTGGCCTTCTCTCAGGCAATCTGATCGGAAACGGAAAAGATAGTAGATGTCCCCTCAGTGAGCTTTTGGGCTGACGACAGAAGGGATTGGGGAATAAATGCAATGCAGTGATTGGAGGGAATCCTTCATTTGAACTCTGTTTATTAGCTGTGAAGGGAGAAGAAGGAAGGGAGGGGATTATGCTCTGCCTCATGACTCAGACATGTTTTATTTGATCATTGTACTTTTTGCATTCAGACATCACACTACACAACAGAAGGATCAGGCCAGTGGTCCATCCAGTCCAACACTCTGTGTCATACAGTGGCCAAAACCCAGGGGCCATCAGGAGCTCCACCAGTGGGGCCAGGACACCGGAAGCCCTCCCACTGTTGCCCCCCAAGCACCAAGAATTCAGAGTATCACTGCCCCAGTCGTAGGAACATAAGTGAAGCCATGTTGGATCAGGCCAGTGGACCATCCAGTCCAACACTCTGTGTCACACAGTGGCCAAAAACCAGGTGCCATCAGGAGGTCCACCAGCAGGGCCAGAACTCCAGAAACCCTCCCGCTGTCCCCCCC